>NC_135783.1:222549471-222849471 GCF_051106095.1 Pogona vitticeps | reverse complement strand
TACACACATACACACACACACACACACACACACACACACACACACACACACACACACACACACACATACATACATACATACATACATACATACATACATACATACATACATACATACATACATTATTGTTTCTGGCCATAGACCTTTACAATGTACTGACTACTGTAGCATATAAAATCTAATTAAAACAGGTAATTACCTTAAGACCAATAAAACCAATAAAACCCGGTCTAAGAATATTGTCATAACATAAAACGGCAATCCACTGTATTCAGCATTTATGTGGCATTATGATCCCTGACAAATCGAAGCCTCAGGTTCTTAGCTGCTAGTGCAAATTGTGCTACAGCATATGTAATGTGCAGCTGTGCATCAGCAAGCAATCCTACTACTGTTTCAGTGGTAGTACAGTTAAGATACATCTGAATGATGGGTGACAGAAATCTTTCTCTAGTATTTTTATAGAGAGGACAGATCATGAGTTAGATCCTCAATCTGGTTGCAGCCAAAGACACATTTTCATTCCTCAACTGGGCTTCCTTTATATCTCCCTTCGAGGTATGCTGAGGCCATTTGTCCAAATCTAAGTTCTGTAAAAGCTCTGCGAATCTGGGGAAAAGTCAATGACTCAAAATATTTTGGTTTTGCATGATTCACATGAAGTTGGGGATACCAGGTAGAAAAACGGGACCCAACAATAGCCATCCTATCCTGACTAGCATCAAGATCAAAGATACAGTTCCTAAGGTTGCGAGAGCTTAAACTAAGGAACTTTTCCATCAGAAGGTTGTGGACTTTTAATTTTTGGTGACATTGTTGTGCCCATCCACCAGACTTTAGTTGTTCTAACCAGCAGCACTTTGTCAGGGAGGAGTCCTCCAAACTGTTCAGTCTATGCCAATATCTAAGATAAGCCAGATCGATTCTAGTCGCAATTGAAGGTAAGCCTAACTTAGCTCTGAGGTGAGCCGAGGGAGTTCCTGGGGGGAGCCCCGAGTATCAGCCTCATGAATTTGTTCTGCAGGATTTCTAATTTGGGCTTGGCTGCCTCTCCCCATAGTTCTGTCCCGTAGAGCATTTGTGCTGGGATTTTGACAACGAACACCTTGAGAACAGGATTTACCAGCTGGCCTCCTCTGCTGTAGAAAAATCTTTTTAATTGCCCTATTGATCTGGTGCTCAATAAGATGGTAGCATTTAAATGCTGTCTCCAGGAGAGTTTCTCACAAAATTGAAGGCCCAAATATTTAAATGAGTGTACCTGCTCAATAGCATGCCCATCCAGTGACCAGTTATGTTTAGGGGCTCTCTTCCCACAGACCATAATTTTTGCTTTGGTATAGTTGATTGTTAGCCATTCCTCTTTATAGAGCTGCCCAAATTTGGACAGCATTCTTTTAAGACCAATTTTATTCAAAGATAGCAAAACCAGGTCATCAGCATAAAGCATTATTGAGATCTTCCTACAGCAGAACCTGTTGTGATAGAGCTCCCTGTAAGCCTATACACACTTGCATCATATTTTCTTTATGTAGTTGCTGTATGAGCCACAGGAGTCTTTTATCAACATTTGTTTTTCCCCAATTTATACCATAGGCATTCTCTATCTATCAGGTCAAAGGCTGATGAAAAATCCACAAAGGCAGCGTAAAGATATTTGTTTGGAGGTTTGGTGTATTTACTAATTACATGGTGTAACACAAAGTCTTGATCTATTGTACTTCTGCCTTTTCTGAAGCCTCCCTGTTCTTCAAAGATGATAGAATGTTTGTTGTCCCAATCTAGAAGCCGATTCAGGAGGTACCTAGCATAAAGCTTAGAGGCCACATTGAGAAGACTGATAGGTCTAAAGTCACAAGGATCTAGAGGATCGCCTTTGTTAAAAATTAGCACAACAATGCTACTTTGCCAACCTGTGGGAAGGTTGCCTGTACTATTAATGTAGGTGAATTGACTGGCTAGATTGGGAGACCACCACTGAATGTCAATAGCAAAAACCTCAGCGGGGATCATATCTTCACCGGGAGCCTTGCCATTCTGGAGAGTTTGAATCAGGTCCCCAGTTTCTTTGGGGGAAACAGGTGGCCATTCAGGGGAATTAGAGAGGGTCTCATGTGTAATGTTTCTATGAATACTACCCCTCCCCAAATGCGATTGAAGTGGGAGACCCATACCTCTGGCGTGATGGAGTTGGCGATCTCAAAGTCTTTCTGTGAGAAGCCTCTTTCTATCTGCTTCCAGAATTTGAGGTCATTACCCTCAATGAGGGCCTGGCCCAAAGATTTCCAATTCTCTAAGTAGAAAGCCTTCTTTTTCCCTCTAAGTAGAGATTTATATTCTCTCCGTAGATGTTTCAGGAAAGCTATAGCTTCATCAGTGTCAATATGTTTCGCCTGTCTTGTTACTCTGCTCAGCTCTTTTTTCTTGGTCTTACATTCCCTGTCGAACCAGGACCATTGAGCTTCAGACATTCTTTCTGGGTGTATGATGGTTATGTGTAGTCATAATATGAAACAGACCCTTAAGGCACTCTGGAGTATCACTCCATATGTCTTACCACTTATCTTCTTCTCCACTTTTTCCCCCCTTAGATATTGCTTCTTTCCCAATTGCTTTTCCCACCACTAAGAACTTCTGCAAAGCCAGACAAAGCTTTGTCCTGTCTCAGGTAGTGTTCGGGTGAAGGGTGCTACAGACAACTCTCCTTCAAAGACATCAAGGCTGACCCTTGCCTTGGGCTGATGACCTCCCTCTCATGGTAAACTACCCTGTTCTAGGCACAAACCACTTATGGAACAAATAGAGAGGTTATAGAGAAGGGTTCCCCACCCCTAATTTTTCTGGTAGGAGAGAAATGGCAACTCAAAGACGAGGTTTCAGAGCAGTAATAATACAAGGCAAGGGGGAGAACAAAAAGAACTATGAGATGCAGAGATAGAGTGTTCTCAAGAATAAGATAAAAGGGGAAAAGAAAGGAGAGTATATGAAGGTTCTGAATAAGAAGATATAATCTAGCCTAGGCTAGTCTGCAGCACCAGCAGGATTGTACAACCTATGAATGCTACCAGCATTTATTTTTCCATTTGTTTCTTTAAAAAGCAAAAGTAAATTTTGCATTTGGTTACTATCACAAATGGCTAATTTCCTGGTGGGGAGCACCAGTTGTGTGGAGGAATCTTGTGCTGCCGTGGTTAAACTGCAGTACTGTCTCCAAAACTCTGCTCATGGTCCAGGTTCAATCTCAGATAGCCAGCTTGAGGTTCAATCAGCCTTCCATCCTTCTGAGGTCAGTAAATTGAGAACCCAGCTTATGGGGGGGGGGGGGAGGAATGTGTTGCCTGCATAAATAAATAGTAAATCATCCAGAGAGTGCTTTTAGTGCTATGGGGCAGTGTACAAACGGTATGCTTTGCTTTGCTTTTTGAATGCATCTGTAGAATGTAATAGGATGGATGAGGCTTAAAAAACCAATCACACTCACACAAGAAAAAATATTGCTAAAACCCCTGGAATCAGTATATAAAGCTGCATCAGCCCCTCACATTTCAGATCTTCATCTCTGCCTTTAATGACTAGACAACATGGGAACCACAAGCTGTGTAGATCACTGGTTCTTAACCTTGGGTTACTCAGGAGTTTTGGACTGCAACTCCCAGAAGCCTTCACCACCTGCTGTGCTGACTGGGGTTTCTGGGAGTTGCAGTTCAAAAGCATCTGAGTAACAAAGGTTAAGAACCACTGGTGTAGATGCTGTTTTTGACTTTCATGTATACTCACAGAGGAGGGACCAACAGAGTATGCAGCATTGTGGGAAAGACCAATGGTATAGTCCTTCTCTGTTCCCATGTAATCATTTTGTGTGCAGAGAAGCTCTGAACTGGGCCGTTGAAGAGATCTGTCAGTTGATGATCCCCATCATTATGTAGGTGAATCAATTAGAGCTGTCCTATTTATGGTGAGCAGGATTTTCACATTAATGGCAGTGTCGCATGCCTAGATTAACAAGTAGAAAAAGTCAAAACCCAAAGCGTAACCTCTTTAGGATCTCTTCCCCCCTCCCCCAAAATATGATTAAGTTGCAACTTTCTCCACCCTTCTGCCCTCCAGCTATATACTCCTAGGATATTAAAGTTACCTGCACCTGTGCCTTTTGACTAATGGCCATGAAAGTATGACATATTTCATTTCCCCTTTTGTAGGCAGAAATCCAGCTGCTGACACTAAATAGGCTGAGGCTGGCAATTGTAGAACAGGTCCCAGGATTCCCAATGGAGGATTATCAAGACTGGCACCTTAACTTATGGGCATCTTTCACGGATCATTTCCCTCTCAAGAATAGATGAATTGAAATACATGCCGTATCCATCTGTGACTTCATTTATGTACACTTCACCTGATGTAACTAATTAGAGAGCTTTTTTTGAGCCTGCCTACTGACACATCCAGAAGTAATAAATCATATCGTCCAGTAATTACAGTCTCACCTACAAATGAAGGAACATTAAAAAAAGAAATCTCCTGGGGGCTGCAGTTGTATTTCTAATGCAAGAGAAGTGTGTGACACAAATGTACTGCAGCTCAGACCCCTTTCCAAGTGAGCCTCGTGGTGCAGTGGTTAAACCGCTGTACTGCAGCCAAAACTGTGCTCACGACCTGGGGTTCGATTCCAGGTAGCCGGCTCAAGGTTGACTCAGCCTTCTATCCTTCTGAGGTCAGTAAAATGAATTGCTGGGGGGGCGGGCAATGTGTAGCCTGCATAATTAACTTGTAAACCGCCCAGAGAGTGCTTGAAGTGCTATGGGGTGGTATATAAGCAGGCTTTGTTTGCTTTGCTTTCCAAGGCTGGGGTAGGACCTGCTGAACGTGGGACTTCATGAAATACAGTAAAGGTCAAATCATCCAAACGGAAGTGTTCTTTTCCAGCATTTCCCATCATTCCCTACTTTTGCAAGAGTTCTAGGTATATGTGACAAAGGTTGTGGCCCTGTAAAGCATAGTGATTCTAGAAGGCATCCAGCAATGAGGAAGCTACAATCATGAGTGATAGGTGGTCCCAAGAAGAATGAGGCTTCCTGTTATTCTTCCCAACAAACAGTAGGTAACAAAAGTATGGAAAAATCCTGTCAAATACCAAACCCCTTTCAAAAAAAGGAAGAAGAAAAAGGCAAACGCCAGTCTTGAATCTATTATTCAAGTTCAGAGGAATTCCTGGGTCCTTAACATAGCAGGAGGTAGCTCAGGAGAAACTCTGCTCCTGCTGGATCCTAGAGGAGGTGGATAAGGACTCCTTCCTTCGGTCCATCCTTCCTTCCTTCTATTTTTAATATTTTTTCTCCACCATTCTCCTTAAATGGACCCAAGATGGCTTACATCAAGAAAAGACAACATTAAAGCTAACAACAGTGAGTATAAAAATACTAGAAATGGATCACACAGGTATCATACAAAAAATATAAGCAACACCTATAACCACATTCAAAGCAGTAAGGTACAGGAATCCATTTTAAAAAAACCCATTCAGCCAACCATTGATGGAAGGCTTATCTGAAGAGAAAGATCTTCACCTGCTTGTGGAAGGACAGCAAAGATGGGGGCAGCCTAGCCTCCTGTGGGAGGGAGCTCCAAAGTCTGGGAGCAGCAACAGAGAAGGTTCTCTTCCATGTACCCACCAAGTACACCTGTGAAAGTGAAAGAAGCAAGAAAGGCTTCTCCTGATGATCTTAACATTTGAGCAGGCTCATAAAGGGAGACGTGGTCCTTCTGTTGCTGCAGTTGTCATCACAAAGGGAAGAAGCAGGCATATATGCCCACCAGCTCTCCAAAGAAGTTGCAGATGGGAGCACTACAGGAATGTTTGAATATCTGTACATTGCCTTCATTTCTCCCTTTCTTCTGTCCTTTTAGAGACAAGGACATTATTTATTTAAAGCTAGTCTGCAACCTATAGCTTATATGATCTTTCAAATGCATGTTGGAGGGCTATGTGAGCTGTCTATTATCTTGCAAGATCCACTACTGCAGCTAATTATGAATGAAATGGTGCTATAATTTAACAGAGAAAGACAACGACATTGGTCTCCAGAAAAGTTCTTGCATTTATTGGTAGAATGCAGTACCATTGTGAACACCACAGTTGTGCAGTTGAACATGGAACTGCAGTGATTATGTGGAAGTTAGCCCTGATAAAAGAGAATTGGTTAAGTTAGTGGAATAATCTTTCTCAGGACACGGTCGGCTCCCCTCCAGTAACGATATTTCAAAATATAGTTTATCCTTCATTTTCAAAAAAGACCATTTACATCAGGTTTATCATTTAGGCAAAAAAGTGATGAATCATTAAAGTTGAACAGCAGCACACTGATGGACACACCAATGAATAACTAACCCAGTAGGAACCTAGAAGGTATGGAAACAGTGGGGACAAGTTAGCTGATCCTGAACCCATTGGGATGTTACATCCTTGCTTTCTCATTTCCCTCTTCTCTGTGCATCCATGATGCTTTTTCTTTCAGGTTTTTCAGCCCCTTGTTTGACAGCCTTTCACCAGATATTTTGGTCTCAAGCAAAAGCTTTCTGATTGATATATTCAACATTAAGTTCCTCCAAAGTTCTTTTCCATGTGTCCTTGACTTGTTTCTTTTGTCCACCACACAATTGAGCACCTGCAACAACCTCTTCAAAGAAGGTCCCAGCCGCAGGACAGACGTTTTAATGTCCTGGAACTGCATGGCTGGCATTTGCCCTCTCGGTTCCGAAGGACGCGAGGCAGCTCCAGTCACGTGATAAAAGAGGGAGGGCAAGCGGCTACTTAAAGGGACGCTCGCCCCCCCCCGGTGTGCCCTCTTTCTTGTTCAGGCACCCACACCCTCTTTCTAGTGTGATTTATGGTCACTGTAAGGGAATTTTTGATCTTCATCCTGATTGGCTGTTGGGTGGAGGGATTTCTCGCCTATCCAACACTGGAGAAGGGTTTGTTGGCACTTGATTGGTGGTATTCTCGGTCACACTGGTGGGTAGTGTGGAATAACAGGTTGTCTCGGTGTGTCCCATTGGTAATTATGGTAAGCCAACAGCGCATCCGACCTCCCGGCTCTGCAGATCGTACGATTACAGGGCCGGCGGTGGGAAGATGCACTGGGCCACTTCTGGATCAACATTCATCAAGTAAAGATGTCTCGAGGTCTGGGGTGTTTATTAGAGGCTGGCCGGGTTCCTGCTGTCATCAAGAACCTGGGGCCTGGGACTCGCCCATTGACTGTTAGGGGTATCGTAGATACCCTGCATTTTCCTGATTCCGCACTACCTCAGGCCCCTTCATTTGATGAGTCCAGCGATATATATAATTGGATTTGATTTAATAAAGTGTCGCCCATATCTTAATTCATATAATTGTCTCGCATCTTTATTCCGGGACCTGGGTGGGCAACATACTCTTTGGGAGACAGTCATCCAACATCCTGATGAAATGAGCCCACTGAAGTTCTTCTCATTTTTTCAAAACTGAAAATGCTTGTCATCTGTGTTTACTCCAGGACTTAGGCGTCAGGGACTTTATCCTGCCATTTGATATTGAGTATTCTCCAAAGACAGGTAAGATAAAACTGGCTGAGCTTTCTTGTGAGGTGTGGATAGATAGTCCAAAACTCTACTGCATAAAGCAGAGAGGATAGAACAATGCCTTTGTAGATATTCAGTTTAATGGAAAGATTGATTCCATGTTGATTCCGCACAGAAGATGGAAGTCTTCTGAAGGCAATGTTTCTAGACAGAGCAGTGATAGTCATCTCCTGGATGATTCAGTGCAGATCGTGCACTAAGCAGGTGGTTAAACCTGATGAATCCAAGTTCCTTTTCAATTCTCTGGGCAAAAACTTCTTTGTGCAGTGAAATACAAAGTTACACCAGTGTAATGTGCTGGGTATTATGCCTGGTAACAGGGCATCATGCAATTTGATCGCACAATTGCTTGCAAAATTCCCATTGCCATCATTGAGCAATGTGCCAGCAGAACTGCTTCATGAATAACACTTCTGCTCTGGTGCATTTGTAGCTACTGCAGGTGCAATGTTAAATTAATGTCCAGATAGCTAAGCAAGAGGATTTTGCCCCATGACTCTACATTTTTAAATCCAGAGCTTGGAAATAATTCATTAAGAATTAATTTAGCTGCCTCTAATTTATTAAACTTTCCAGCAATTCCTTATGGTAAACCTTAAGTCCCATAATGATGTTGATTTTCTGAGTAGTGATTAATTTTTCATATTAATTTCACAACGCTACCTTTTTTTAAGGTAATAGGAAGAATTAAGAGAATTGACCATTAGGAAACATTTCTAGGTGTTTTGACAATCTGATATTAACCATTTTATTAATGGTGACAGTGGAAGACATGGAAGGCATCTCCCTGAAGAATATGAGGACCGCTAACACATTCAAGCATACCCTGGGTAATAACTGCATCTTTCAGTTGAACGTTCCACTCAAGAAGTATCATTGGATTGCTTTTGACATGAACAAAGAAGAAGAATGGGCCATCCCCTGGCATTCTGAATAGTGCCAAATAGAGTGGGACTAGTACCTCATGAGATTTGGAGGTTATACATCTGTTAATGCAACCTAAAGTAGCATTTGCATTTTTTGTAGCCACATCACACTATTAGTTCACACTGAGATTGTAATCTATGATAATTCCAATATCCTTGTCACTCACAGTATAGTTGAACTAAGTACTGTATCTCTGATCTTGTAACTATGTGTTTGGTTTCTTCTTCCTAGGTGCAGTAGTTTGCACTTGTCCTTGTTGAATTTCATTCTGTTTTTTTCAGCCCAGTACTCGAGATCATTTTGAAGTTAGAATAGAATAGAATTTATTTATTATGGTCAGGTGACCAGTCCCCATTTTGAAGTTTGTTTCTGTCTTTCAGGGTATTAGCTATTCTGCCCAATTTTGAGTTATCCTCAAATTTGATGAGCATTCCTTAATCATCACCCTCTGAATACGATTCTGTAGCCAATTGTTTATCTACTTGACAGTTGTTCTGTCCAGCCAATAACTATTTAGCTTGGTAATCAGAATATCATGGGGCACTTTGTCAAAAGCTGTGCTAAAGTCAAGATATACTATGTTTACAGCATTCCCTCTGTCTCTAAGGAAGGTTACCCAACCAAAAAAAAAAAAAAAAGATCAGATTAGTCTGACAGGATTTGTTTTTGACAAATCTCTGTTGGTTTCTAGTTATTACTGCATTGTTTTCTAGGTGCTTCCATAGTAACCACTGTTCCAGTATTTTGCCTGGGATTGATGTCAGGCTGACTGGTCTGTAGTTCCCAGGTTCTTCCTTTTTGCCCCTTTTGAAGATAGGGACAACATTAGCTCTCCTCCAGTCCTCTGGCACCTCACCAATTTCCCATGATTTCAAGAAAATAATGGATCTTGGTTCTGAGAGTTCTTCAGCCGGTTCCTTCAGTACTCTCAGATGCAGTTAATTTAATTTTAATTTTATGCTAGCAAGTCTGCTAACATAGACTAACACGGCTACCTCTTCTACAACTCAATCTACCAAGACTGCTATTTGGGAAAGGATTTTCTTTGTACTATATATATATATAGTGGCCCACTGTACACATATTTTATGGTAATGACTATCCTAGGAAACTCAAAACTTTACACAAGGCATGAAAATTACATTCTGGTATCACCTGGTATGTACTTTTTAAAATATATATTATTTGGAGGATTTTGGAACAAATATGGCTAATTACATTCCAAATGTACTCAAAGCAACAGGCACTCATAAATGGAAAAGAGAAAAGGGAACTGCACTTAACATTTGCATTGTTTTGGTCTTTTTTGTACTACATCAGCCCGTAAAGCGATCCCTTCACTTGTGTCACAGTTGTTTCAAGAAACAGTGATAGACTCTAACAAAGCAGTGAAATGACAGGTTGCTGTCTACCATCTTTAAACTTTGTTTAGAAACTAATTCTGCAAGTTATATATTTCCTATCCTCTCCCAATTCGCTTCTGTCAAACTAGACAAGGCCACTGCGTTCCCATGTACCATTTAATTAGAGATCCTTATTTAATTAGAGATTCTTATTGCTATTGTGGGCTGGCTGAGACCACCCAGAATTATTTTTGAATTATGTTTCTTTAAGGAAATGCAGATGAGTGAACAATTGATAATTCACTCAGAGTTACTGAGTTATAGAGTTCCATTACAGAGATTTTTGCAGGGAGTGCAGTTAGCCTTGTTAGTTTGTCTGAACAAAAGCAAGGAGGAGTATAACGGCACCTTAAAGACTAATTACGAACAAGTTTATGCCAAATAAAACTTGCACATTGTACAGAAAACGAGGTCATGAGCATGCATTTTCTGCAAAGGCATAAAGAAATCTTAAGCTTTCTTTGAAAAAAGAAAAGCATATTCAAAGAAACATTGTGGTTGCCTTTATTGGCAAGAAGATGTACAGAATCAAGGTGTGACCAACTATTTTCTCCAACAAAAGCCATAACAGAAAGCCAAGGGGTTGACATGTGTTGATAAATAGCTTACTCCTGCTTTTTATTAATCTTGAAATATGAGCTGTATTATAGACTTGTCTCTTGTAAAACATATTTCTGTGATGGTCTCAACTAGAAAAAAAGACAGGCAATATTTACCTGTCTCAAGTGGAAAAGTATTCATAACACTGAAGACATGTTAGAGAACACTTTCATGCACAATAATATAAATTACTTCTGTTTGTATGTTTTAGGACCTCCCAGATTTATGGTAAATCATGAAAATGCTAGAAGAATAAAGATTTGTGTTACCTTTGACTACTTCTCAATATGAAATATGCAGAGAGGGGCAAGATACGTGGATATTTTTCCTTTCTGTGTTTTACAGAATTGTCATGTAATCAGACATTTGTTTATGTAGTAGTAAATTTAATGAGACTTACTTCCAAATAGGGTACCCAGGGTGATGTAGTCGATAGAATAACGGGCAAAGAATAGGTGACCTGAGTTTGACTCCTTGGTTCTGCCATGGAAACTCATTCTAAGGATGAGGGCGGAACTGGTAAAACCACTTCTTAAATATCTCACTTAACTTGAAAACCCTGTTAGGGTCACTACAAGTCAGTTCTGATTTAATGCCATGTAACTTCAAATTTCCAGAAGCATGCCGAGGATTGCAGCTCTAATTTCTAGAATGATGGCCAGCATTCAAAGGTAGACATACTTACTAGTGAAACAATTTCATTGGTTCCACAAGAGCAACAAAAATGTTCAGTACTGAAATTTCTGAATGTGCAGTTGAGATTTAGCAGTATACAGAAACATTGGGAAATGCTTATGTGATTGCCCTTACGTAACTCCACGAGCAAATAGAATTTTGGCCACTGAAACTTGGGAAAAGGTTTGCAGATCACTAATGTATAGTGTAATCTTAAACAAGTCAATTTTAAAAAATGCCATGGTATGTAATGGGGCTTACTCCAAGATGAATTGATATAGAATTTCAGACTGATGGTTGGATCCAGAATTAGACCCATTCAAAACAATGGCACTTGCATTCATTATGAATGGGTCAGCTTCAGGTATATCAAATCTGGATCCAGCCGTTAATATTCTGCCGGGGTTTAGACTGATCCTCAACCATGTTATTTCCCCCTATTTAATATGACAAATGACTCTAAAGTGTGGGAAGTCAGTTTTTTCTCAGCTACTCAGAATGTGTGAGTGGCAGATATTTAGCTCTGCATCATTAAAAAATTAGGAGAAAAAAAAACATTTTTTAAACTGGGGAATTCTTAACAGTCATTCAGCAAGGGTTTAGTGTTTTTCCAGGTCCCACAAAAGTGTTTAAATTAAACTCATCTGGTATCTAACAGCCCTTAAGCTAGGGCCTTTGATACTCATAATACATGGTAAATTTATTTCTCATACCCAGTTTATTAAAATAAATCTGATAATAATAGGATAGCTAGAAGATTTAATGAAGTCAAAAAGGGTTCAGACAAATGCTTCAGAAGCATTTAGAATAATGGATAAAGAATAAGAAGAGTTTGTCCTCACCTAAGAAAAAGAATTAACGTTATTAATTGTTTTTTTTTTCAGAGATGACAATTAGAAATGGCATCAGGGGACTGTTACAAAGTTTAATCAGAATAGTTTCTTTGAGAATAAACCTCTCGGGTGGGGAAAGATAACTGAATATTTTAGTTTGGTTCCAAGGGAATCTCTTCACTTAGTTCTATTCTTGCCAGAGAATAGTTTTCTGTCAGGCCTTTAAAACCATCTAGAGTTGCAGGGAAGCTCTTCAACATCATGAGGTTGCATAACTTTCCTGTGTTTCCCCAAAGTGCTGACTGTGGAAAGAAGAACCTGGGAATGCAGCGCTTTCTAGATTTATTTATTCACAAGGCACACAATAAGTGGTTTAGGTATCTGGCTGTGGAGCCAGAGGTTGGGAGTTTGATTCCCTATTGTGCCTCTTTGACAGGAGCTGGACTCAGTGTTATGTGGAGTCCTTCCAGCCTTGGAGTTTTAAGATGATGGTGATTAAAAGCCTAGGCAGCTGGATGAGGTAAACACCACTACCTTGATGAGTCTCCCTTTGGTCCTTCAAGGCTGGGTTGGAATAATCCCAAACTCCCTTCTCTTGTATTTATCCAGATATATCTGCAAGTGTTCGATTTTTAAATGTTCTCAGTGGAGTTATTACCCAACGTTTTGAAACATTACCAGTGGAGTTCTTACCCATCCCTACTTAAGGCTTGGTGTTGCCTTTCCCCTGAAAATACTTTGTCTTCTAGAACTCTTGCCACTTGCTTTGTTAGCAGTGATGTTTCCTTGCTGGGTTGGGAAAGGGTTGCAACTGTCACCGTTCCTTCAATTCCCAGTTCCATGCGTGAGGCCACCTACACCCTTTTCTCTCATTAGCAGATCATGTATACTGTACTTCCCACTGGCAAAGGAAACATTCTAGCCCTCATCCCTCTGCTTATGTCACTCTTATATACAGTACAGTGATGCCTCACGAGACGAATGCCTTGCGCAACAAAAAACTCACAAGACGAAAGCCTTTTGAGATTTTTTGGTGACTCGCAAGACAAATTTTTATATGGCCATGCTTCGCAAGATGAATAGGAATGCATTAATTAATTTTAATGCATTCCTATGGGAAACCGTGCTTCACAAGGCAAAATTTTCGCAATGTGAAACGGCTCACAGAATGAATTATTTCAATATGTTCCTATGGGAAAATGTGCTTCACAAGACAAAATTTTCGCAATATGAAATGACTCACGGAACAAATTATTTTCATCTTGCGAGGCATCACTGTATTTGGAAATTGAGGGACTTTGCTACCCATGGAGGCTCTACATGGGAATTGAGGTGCTGATTTTCCAGAGTCCCAACTCATAAGGAGTCCCCCACCCACCCAGGAATATTGGAGGTGCTTCTCTTCAGACTCCTCACTCTACATATGTGGGAGTGCAACAAACCCACAAATGAAGGCAGTGAGTCTATGGCTCCCCTCTGCCCATAATGATTTGCTAATGATTGGATACGTTTCTAGACATGGCCACAGTGTTATATACTGTCTTCACTGCCTTCAAGTTGGCTCTGAGCTTAAAACACTTTCCTAGTTTCTTTACTGGGCCATCAGTGTGTCAATCAAGCTCCCTTAATCCATGCCTTAACACTTTCTTCAAAACTTGCCATATCCCACTTCTAGCAGGCCTTCTCAACTTAAGGCTCATAACTGGTCAGAGTTGTTTAGTACTGACAATGATACCATAGGAAATGATTGGTGGTAAACTTTTGAAAGAGATGCTTGGGGTGTTGCATCTTAAGACTCATTACAACATACTGTTACATGGGTATAATGATATGAAATATTTGTGCAAGGAAATAAGGAACCATTTAGCACTTTTGGTTCAACAATAATTATTAGAAACATCTGCTGTTGAATACATTTCAATCTGTGAATTTTAATTTTCTAGCTGGTTCAACCAGGAAAGTCATATGAATGTTTCCTGGGAAAACATCAAATATTTGAGAAGAGTATATTTTATGGAATGATATATTACACTTACCTCAAGTGGATTTCTAATTTCTTCCTGTTGGGTTTATAAAAACAACGGTTTTGTAACAGTCAATAAAAGATTCATTAGAGGGTATGTGATTGGGGGGGGAGAACATTCAGGTATCCAAGTAAAACCACAGACTAAGCTCATCATACATTGCATCACAGCTCCACAACTTGTGACCCACCAAGCTGAACCTAGCTTATCCTCTATATTTTCTGTGGGCAGCCTGCTGACCATTCATTCCCTGTATGAGTAATTCCAGAAAGGTTGCCCAAACAAGAACAGCATGAAGGTTGATGGGCTACCACACAATGCTAAGTCACTGTGTTTGTCATGATGGGTCACAGGTTAGGCAGGTCTTATCTGCACATATACATACTGTTGGATCTGATCTGTACTTCAACATTCATAAGGGTGGAGGGGATAGCCTACGTGAATATTCTTTTACAAGCCAGTGTTTTATTGAAATCTGTCAGGCAACCCAGGGGATGCAGAGTGTCCTTAACAGTGCACACGCGTGCACGCGTGCACGCACGCACGCACACACACACACACACACACGCACACACTTACTTCTGAACTGGGGCAGCTGGCTCCATCCTGAGCACAGCAAGAAATCTATCAAAAGAGAAAGGGGGCATAGGTTCATCTTCCCCTACGGCGTAACACGTATTATGAATTAAACATGAAAATAGCTAGTTATCTCTCTGTACCTTGGGGGCAATGTAATAATGTTTTTACTCTGATGATTTGCTGTGACTAATGCTGATCCAGAATATCAGTATGTTTGCCTTTGGGGCTGTATTATTGTTAGGGAGGGGGAACGGCCTTTTCTGTATAGGATTAGCTGTCTTAAAAGCACCTAAATGCTTGATAGTAAAAGCTGACATTCTGCTGGCACGATGTGCAGAAATGGACTTTTGGATTTCAAATCTACTTCAAGAGTACAGTTTTTTCTTTGTTTAAATCTGGAATCTGGGCAATATAGTTCTGGGTGGGTGAAGAGGAACGTGTCACAAGTTATGACTTTACCTATACCATGATATCTTTGGGTTAATAAGGTTATAACAATTTTACTTTTAAACAACTAGCTAACAGCTGGTAATGTCACCACTTGTGTGCGTGCGTATGTCATAAGGAATGTTTTCATGTCACTCCTGCAAGTTTGGGGAGAATCCATTGGGGAGGATTTGGGGTCATTTTTATAATTGTAAGTGTCTTTAATAAATGTCACGTCTGGCAACATGCTGATAATACATCACTCTGCAAAAAAAAAAAAATGTAATGAGGAACAGTGGTAAATCACTTAAAATGCAATGCATAATGAATGGCTTTTTAAAAAAAATAACATTGCAAGCCCTGGGTAGGAGCCAATGCCTTTCGCCATAAATATTCCCCGAAGAACTCTTTGATTGTCTTTAATTCAATTTCCTTAGCACAACTATGGATACTCCATGCATTATGTGGCTAATGAGATGTCAGATCTGTTAGTCATAAAATTCTACTTTAAAGCGTAGATCAGGCGGGCAATAATGTATCTTCACTCTGTTCCTCCACCCTGTCATTTACAAAAGTGACGAGAATACTGGGTTTTATTTCTGCATCAGTATATACAGAATGGAAGTAGACGTTTAGGCACTGGGCCTGATAAGCCCACCCTGTCCATGTACCTGACTCTATGTGGCTTCAGTGTGCCACAGGAATGCAACTCCGCCATTTGTCTTGGGCTTTGTAGATCAATAGGATTAAATTACTGAACCATGCACTGAATAGTGATGTAATCAAACTAGCCATACTAGAAATAGAAAGAGGCTTCAGTATGTTGTTTCAGGGATAATGGAAGAACAACAGCCCTGTAGTGTGGTGGGTTGATAACTAGACATTAAAGCTTCTGTTTTCCTCATATTGTGGTAATCCAGACTGCAGGGAATGATTTTCATCCCTTTTTTTTCCTCTGCTGCTGGTGCTACTTTAGGAAGAGAGGAAGCTACTGGCAAAGCCATCCTATTAGTTAGCTGCCGGAGAGCTCATGAAATATATTGAAAACAAGGCTCGCCAGGGACCATGCTTTCCATAAGACCAGACTTTTCCTGAAAATCATTCTTTCATTTCCTATTCGCAGTAGGATAGAAAATGTTCCTTTGAAATGAAGCAACTTGTTCCTTTATCACCCACCTTCAAAACCATGTAAAACTAGTACAGCAAAAGTTTGGCATAAATTTTGTGTGGATATGGCCATTTGTTTTGAGGTAGTAAATTAAGAAAACTGATTGGATATGTCAATGTATGCTTGCTTGTACAAAACTCATGTTGTTTGTGTAAGGATATAATTTGAAGTCAGTTCTCTGGGAAGAGAAAGTATATTCTTTCTTTCTTTTTTTTTCTCCCTTTGAGCCTTGATAGATCATTACAAATATTTAAACCAAAGACTCTTCGGGGTAAGATGTGACAACAGTGGAAGTTTGTGCTTACGTCTGGCCTTGGAATAAGAATGTTATGCAAATAAACCTGATTCGAAATTGCTGGTGACCTTTGTGAGGTGGAAACACTTTTCTACCTGGAACATTTGTTATGTGAGAAAATGACATTCTGCAGCCACATTCTTTCTCAGTTATTAAATATTGAAGAAGCTTCTTGGAAGATGCCTTCTCTTTTTCTCCCCTCCGCCCTCCCCTCTGGGAAATCTTACATTGTAGTACTTAAGGCATTGTTGAACACATGCAGGTTCTGCCTTCAGGCAGAAAGAACAGAGGGGCTGTGGGGGGGGGGGAAAGATTAATACTGTGCTGTTCTTTGCAGCGTTAATGAGCTGAAGTGCCCACACATTCTTGCAAAGGAAATTGGTAATAAGCAAACAAGAACAAGGAATGCTAATTAACAGGGACACCATGATGGAATGTAGGTAAATACGATGGAAGCTTACACTCTCCTCCACTGATAGCTATATATTAAAATCAGCCTTTCAAACATAAAGGAATGCAAAGAGAAGGTGGGAGCATATCAAGCTTTACATGAGGGAGCTAGAGCTCACCAAGGAAGGAGGGCCTGCTGAGATAATTTAGGGAGACATAGAGCAGGTCCACGCAGGCATTTGTTCCCATTCGGTGTGTTGCTGGGGCAGATTGGAACACTCTTTTTTCCAGCAAATACAAGTGGACCAATTTGCTCCAAGTGCTTCATAAATGACCCACTTCACGATACAGGCCGATCGAACGATTTAAGACAGCAAAGGCACACAGTTTGTGTGTGTTTAGTCGTTTAGTCGTGTCCGACTCTTCGTGACCCCATGGACCAGAGCACGCCAGGCCCTCCTGTCTTCTACTGCCTCCCGGAGTTGTGTCAGGTTCATGTTGGTTGCTTCGCAGACACTGTCCAGCCATCTCATCCTCGGTCGTCCCCTTCTCCTCTTGCCATCACACTTTCCCAACATCAGGGTCTTTTCCAGGGAGTCTTTTCTTCTCATTAGATGGCCAAAGTACTGGAGCCTCAGCTTCAGGATCTGTCCTTCCAGTGAGCACTCAGGGTTGATTTCCTTTAGAACTGATAGGTTTGTTCTCCTTGCAGTCCAGGGGATTCTCAAGAGCCTCCTCCAGCACCACAATTCAAAGGCATCAATTCTTCGGCGGTCTGCTTTCTTTATGGTCCAGCTCTCACTTCCATACATCACGACAGGAAAAACCATAGCTTTGACTATTCGGACTTTTGTTGGCAAGGTGATGTCTCTGCTTTTCAAGATGCTGTCCAGATTTGTCATCGCTTTCCTCCCAAGAAGAAGGCGCCTTTTAATTTCAGGGCTGCTGTCTCCCTCTGCAGTGATCATGGAGCCCAGGAAGATAAAATTTGACACTGCCTCCATATCTTCCCCTTCTATTTCCCAGGAGGTGATGGGACCAGTGGCCATGATCTTAGTTTTTTTGATGTTGAGTTTCAGACCGTTTTTTGCACTCTCCTCTTTCACTCTCATTACAAGGTTCTTTAATTCCTCCTCACTTTCTGCCATCAGAGTGGTATCATCTGCATATCGGAGGTTGTTGATATTTCTTCCGGCAATCTTAATTCCGGCTTGGGTTTCTTCCAGTCCAGCCTTCCTCATGATGTATTCTGCATATAAGTTAAATAAGCTGGGGGACAATATACAGCCTTGCCGTACTCCTTTCCCAATTTTGAACCACTCAGTTGTTCCATGACCAGTTCTAACTGTTGCTTCCTGTCCCACATATAGGTTTCTCAGGAGACAGATAAAGTGGTCAGGCACTCCCATTTCTTTAAGAACTTGCCATAGTTTGCTGTGGTCCACACAGTCAAAGGCTTTCGCATAGTCAATGAAGCAGAAGTAGATATTTTTCTGGAACTCTCTGGCTTTCTCCATAATCCAGCGCAAGTTAGCAATTTGGTCTCGAGTTCCTCTGCCTCTTCGGAATCCAGCTTGTACTTCTGGGAGTTCTCGGTCCACATACTGCTGAAGCCTACCTTGTAGGATTTTGAGCATAACCTTGCTAGCGTGTGAAATGAGTGCAATTGTACGGTAGTTGGAGCATTCTTTGGCACTGCCTTTCTTTGGGATTGGGATTTTTTTTCTCCTCTTTTTTAGTGATGGTGGTGGTGGGTTTGTTGCATTCAAAAGAGAGATAACTCTTTTGTGTGTGTGTGTGTGCATGTGTGTGTATAATACAAGGTGCAAAAGGGGGGTGCCTCTTTTTTTTGTTTCCATTGACAAGACCAGAGGGCAGCGGGAGATTGTACGCACTGCTTCTCTGCACATCCTGCTCCTTTCTTTTGGCCTCCCCCTCTCCAAATAGGAGCACAAAGGGCAGACGGGTGTCTGCTTTTGGTTGACTGCTTTTTCTCCTGTTGCACCACTCCACATAGATTTCCCCTCTCTTTTTATGCCATTTGGACACAAGAATTGCACTAAAAGTCATATCACTCCCCTCCCCGACCTCAACAGACCCTTTTTATTGTAAACCAACCAGAGAGTGCTTTAAGGACTTTTGGGGGGAGGGTTATTATAAGCAGCACACTTTGTTTTGTTTCACTTTCAGTTAGACATGACAAGGTCATCTTGATTTTAGTGGGCATGCTTTAAGTATGGCTTTTACATATAACCTAGGCAAGTTAACTTTGTCAGAGGATAGGTTTAACTGGGGCTCAGTAGGGGAGGCTTCTGGGCTGGACATGATGAAAAGTCTGCATATTAATATGTGGAATGTTAAAATAGTATTTGTGTGCACCTGAATTTGTGTACATATTTGTGTGCATTTTGCTTTTGTAGCTCTGACAGTGCCACTGATCCCTTGTAGACAGGTAATTCAGTGCTGCAATTCTTGTATTACTTTTGCATTATGAATTACAAGGTAGAATGGAGGGAGCATTTTGTGTTGCTTGCCCCAGGTACCAAAATGGTAAGTTATGGCTCTGCCAGTAGGGTTTGTCTTTCCTCAATCCATGCCTCCCTATATGTTTGTTTTCTCTGTGATAGTGGAAAACTAAGAGCTTGCTGTTATTTGTGGAATTGCTAGAAGGGTACGTGTGGGTAGAAGTAGTATCCCCATCTTTACCACAGTGCAGTGTCAGACTCACCCCATGTAGATCATAGCCATTTGTGTTTTCATGGAAATGATTTTTTTTAATGGGTATCTTAAAATACACAAATAATATCACTGTCCTGGACAAAGATTAGGTGGAAGTGTCACCAAAAGGACTCACAGGGGAGTGACCCTACCATGTGTTCCCTTGTTTTGCGTGCAGACTAGGGTGTGTGTATCTACATATCTGTAGAGTTCATCAAACCCAGGTGTCTTGGTCTGAGAATATCCTTTTTCAGAGTGAGACACTGAGGGGGGAAAGTAGCAGAAAGGGCAGCTGTCCTCTGTCCTCAGGCACTGAGATATCGTGAAGTGTACCTGCAACATGAATACATGATGTAAACAATATGGATGTCTAAACCTAAGACCCTTGACTAGCCGTTTTTAAAAACTATTTACAATTTACAGGGAAACACTGGGTCTACATTTAGGCCTGAGTACATATCCATACGAAGAGGAGAAGGGGACGGCAGAGAACGAGATGGTTGGACAGTGTCACCGAAGCAACCAACATGAATTTGACTAAACTCCGGGCGGCAGTGGAAGATAGGAGGGCCTGGCATGCTGTGGTCCATGGGGTCATGAAGAGTTGGACACGACTAAATGACTAAACAACAACAACATATCCTTTAGCCTGTTGTAATGTGCAATCTGTAACATGTCCGTTCTCTTTAATGAACAAGCATGGAAGGAACCTCATGTGTTCCCTACAGACAACCAGCCTTATAAATGTAGTTTTGTTTCACTCACATTCACACACACCCTCCCTCGGATGGTGCGATACTACATGCAAGGCATAACCTTTGTGTTTGCCTATCTATTGGCGTTACCTGAAATGCTGATGCATATGTTGCTCAATTGTATATGGTATGTATTATAGTTTTTAGATGTTATGTTTATTTCTTAGGGGAACCCCGTGTACCTTATCCTCAGAGGTTTAGTAAAGTGTATATTTAAACATATATCTCAGTGTCTGGCAACCTCCTTTATAAATTACACAACATAGCCAAACATATCTGCCATGGACTTTGCCTAAAATAATACAGTGGTGCCTCGACTTATGAATGTCCCTACTTATGACCATTTCAAGTTACAACCAGCTCTGGCTGCAAAATTTTGCTTCTACTTGCAACCGGAGCTTCCACTTACGAATAGAAAAAGGCAGGGGGAAAAAGGTGGGAAATTCAAAATTCTGACTGTAGGTGGTGACGAGGCTGCTTCTTTGTAGCTCTTTTGCCCCAGCAGTTAGAGTGTGCGTCATTGTCAGAGGCTTCAGAACTGCCTCCTTCTGCTTCTGACTGTGTGTTTGCAGGGAGGCTTTGGGGTGCCTAGTAAGGTAAGGTGCTGTTTTCTGCTCTTTAAAAACTGTTCTGTGTGTTTTTGCAGTGTGATTTTTCAGCTGGGGGTTAAGCTTCTGTGCTGTGATGGGTCTTGGGAGGTTTGTTTGTTGGTTGGTTTTTCCCCATTTCCGATGGGTCTTGGGGTTTTTTGTTGCTTTTTGGAGTGTTTTCCCCATTTACGATGGGTCTTGGGGGGTTTGGTTGCTTTTTTGGGTTTTTTCCCTCATTTCTGATGGGTTTTGGGGGGGTTTGTTGGCTTTCTCTCCCCCATTTCTGATGGGTCTTGGGGGGGTTGGTTGCTTTTGGGGGTTTTCCCCATTTCTGATGGGTCCTGCATGCTTGCCTTACGTTTTCCTTTGTTTTCTTTGCATTTCTGCCCTGCCCCCTTTGTTCTCTGTGCGTTTCCAATATGCTCCGTTTGTTTTCTATGCATTGCCAATGGGTCTTGCACTCTTGATTGCTTTTCTTCCCCCACCCCCTTTGGCAGGAAAGGATTAATTGCATTTCCAATGAGTCTTGCAGTGATTTTTGGGGGGTGTGTGATTTTTTTTCTTTGGCCAGAAAAAGATTAATTGCATTTCAATGCATTCCCATGGGAAATGGTGCTTCAGCATACAACCATTTTGAGTTATGTCCACCTTCTGGAATGGATTATGGTCATAAGTCGAGGCACCACGGTAGCTGATATCACACACTGGGAGAAAATAGTGATTTGTATAAACTAACTTCTGAAAGTAAGGGTGTACTATTAGTGGAACCTGTCCATCCTCTCATATCTGGAGTGGCTCAAGTGTAGCTCTTTTTATGTCGTGGGACTGCAAATTCCATCAGTCTTAATCAGCTGTGTCAATGATAAGGAATTATGGGAGCTACAGCCCAGCAACATGTTGTGCATTATAACTTGCCCTCTCTTGGTCTACACTGATTTGTAGTAGTAGAGGAAAAATCAGCAATTGTCAAACATTTGAACCCACCCAGTGGTTGTTTAAACTTTTGGATTGGCATTTGCCACTATTAGGAAATCATAGTTTCATGGTTGTAAGACTAGGCATTGCCTTGAAGTAGCAATCCTAGGGAGAAAGTTCAACTGAATGTGTCCATGCTTAGGGTTAAGCTGAAGCCCAGTGTAACAAGTTAGTGAAGGAAGAAGACTGACAAGTGAATTCTACAGTAACTGAAATGTTTCTGGATGCTTTTGGAACACATTCTTAAAGGTTTCCAGTTTTGTGTAATGTCATTATCACATACTCCACATTTAAAGTTCCTTTCATGTGTCAGTGAGATTGCAGGAGCAGCCTTATAAACAAGAGGCAGCTTTCAATGGCAAGAGAACTTCTTACAACATAAACATTACATTACCATGTGAATAGATTTTGTATTTGCATGTATCTGTAGAGGCCAGACAAGCTATCCAGATGAATGGCTTTCATAGCCTTGAGATACAGTCCAGGAACACATTAAAGGTACTGGAATGCTACCATCATTTCCTATTTGAATCGTATTTTCTTTAATGATTTTTCCCATTAAATATACCAAGACCATCTAAGTCCATCTGGTATCCATGAAAAGTCATGTCAATGTCCTTATTAATATAAGTAAAAGCTTATAATCTTATGGAACTCATGGAACACGAAGATGTGAAAGTGAATGTTACACAAATATGTGTTGTTACTAATACCCTATTTTATATGGTATAAGATGATTTTTTTAAAAAAAGTATGTGTGTGATTGTCTAAGACTGCAATCCTCTGCTACTCGCTTGGCAAGAAGTAAGCCATATTGAACAAAATAAGTCTCCCCTCTGAGTCAATGTTATATATGCAGTGTGATATTGTACTGTATAAGACCTGATGCATGTCCATATTCATAAAAATGTTTGCATGGTAGTGTTGTCAGCTGTGAAAGACGAGGAAATTTTCCCAGATGTGAAAGACAAAAACATAAAGCAAGGACGGGCAACTCTGGAGGGCCTGAGAAAATTGAGTTTCACTCTCTCTGACCCCCTCTCCCTGCAATCGACATGGATTGGCTTCTGCCCACAGTGGCTCCCCCCTTCTCTAGAACCCAACAGTTGGCTAAAGCTCCTTCAGGAGCTGATTCAGTTGAGGTGACTTTGGCCTTTCTTCACCTCCTCTGCAAAGGGAAGGCAGAGAAGGAGTGAAGACATCTTGACTCAACAGGAACTTTTACGACCTTGGGAACCAGCCAGTGTTTTGGATCATTGCCTGAGTGGGCTACTGCCTTTGCTGCTCATTTGCCTTCCTCACATAATGAATGAATACTTTATTATGGTCAAAGACCAGAAAAACCAAATCAATATAAAATAGATACATATAATTATGGCTTGGTAAGATAAATCAGGGTAATAAAATTCCATTAAAATATGATAAAACAACCCTTCTTTCCAGTTAATAACATCATGTATCCTTAATACAAATAAAACCTCAGTCAGTGTTATATTAAAAACATATCCATCTAAAATCACCTACCCAAACATTTGATTACGAATAACCACTGCTGCAGCACAGAATTTGGCTACTTGTCTCGTAATATAAGGGGTATTGTCAGAGAGTAGCAGCTGGACATAATCCTCCTCTGATCTCCCGGGAGATTTACAAATAATAGATGATAAAAGCTCCATACGAAGATCCCGATAGCAGGTACAGAAAAGGAGAACATGACCAACTGATTCAACTTTCTCACTATTTCAAGGGCAGAGACAATCTGATGTAGGCAAACCTCGAAATTTTCCCTCCAAAAGCTTAGAAGGAAGTAACATTGAGCCTAGCTAGCGTAAAAGCCCTTATGGCTTTAGGTGACATTGTGCTGGCTAAATACGAGGAGGTAACAAAAGCAGATTTCTTAAAGTAGTTATATTTCCCTAACTGGCCAACATGGTCCTGTAGTTTAATGTCCCATACCCTTAACTTCACTGCTTTGATGGCATCCTTGAGACCCATTGCTATAAGTACACTGGGGGAAAAGCCAGTTCTCGATAACTCTTCATTTAAATGCTTCTTCCACTTTGACTGATAGGAATCTAGTAGGATCAGTGGGGCCAAGCCTTCTAATGCAAAAATCAGTTTAAGCCAGTATTTCACCATAAGGACTTTAGCCCGTGCTTTGATGGATATTAACCCAACCTCTAAGCGAAGAGTCACATTGGAAGTACAAGGTGGAACTCTAAGAATGGCTCTCGCGAATTTGGTCTGGACAATCTCCAGAGGTTGTAGATTAGCATAAGTGAATAGTTGTGAGCCATAAAGCATTTGTGAAATAATCCTGGCCTTAAAAACTTGTATTGCCGATGGCACATGTTTACCCCCATCAGTATGGAAAAATCTTCTTTGTGCTCCAGTATTTTTCTGGGCACTCATTGCTGCGTAGTTTACATGAGAAAGCCAGGATCCTGAAGAATGAAAAACTATGCCAAGGTATTTGTAGCAAGCTACTTGCTCTACAGGGTGTCCATTTAGAGACCATTTATGCTTTATTCTCCTACTCACAACCATAATCTTGGTTTTAGCATAATTAATTATTAGTTGTTCTTTATTACAGTAAGAGGAGAAGGATCTCAAGAGTCTTCTAAATCCTACGCACTTTGTTGACAATAAAACAGCATCATCAGCATAGGGTAAGATTGCAGTTGGGCGAGAGGCAAGTTTGGGTTGATGAAAATTTGGCTTACTTAAATTCCCAACTAAGCCACTGATATAGAAGTTGAACAAGGTGGGGGCTAGTATGCATCCTTGTCTCGCTCCATTAAGTACAGGGACTTGGTTGGAGAAGATCCCTGCAGAGTTACAAAGAACCTGCAAATCCGTATTTTCATGAAATCGCCGCATCAATAGGAGAAGCCATTTATCGATACTTGTGGATTCAAATTTTGACCACAGGCGTTCCTTTGGAATGAGGTCAAAAGCAGATTTGAAATCTATGAAGGCTGCATATAGAGCACCACCTTTGGGGGCAGAGTATTTAGATGCCAGGTGGTGTGAGATAAGACCCTGGTCTATGGTGGATCTTCCTAGCCTAAATCCTGCTTGTTCCTCTGCTAGTATATTCTCCTCAAGTAGCCAATCTTGTAATTTGCCCAATAAATGCCTTGTATATAGTTTACTAATGGTGTTTAATAGACTTATTGGTCGATAGTTAACAGGATCCCCTCTGTTTCCTCTTTTATAAATTGGGACTACGATGGCTAGGCCCCAGTCCCTTCCTCACATAAGGGAGACAAACAAAGAGTGAAGTGGCCAGCTCTTCAAGGAGCCATCAGAATTCTGATATTGGGATCAGCCAGCACCATAAAATCCCACCTGGGTGTGTAGATTTGACTTTTCCCTCATCTTACCTGCATGGTGAAGATCTGAAGAGGAGCAAAGCACCTGAGGCTACATATCAATCACTCAAATACCCTTTTCCCATCCAACTTGGCAGTTCTAAGATTGTTAAGATCTAGGATCACATAATGTTTCAGTCATCATGTGACAGGCAGGCTTAGTGGAAAAAGCCCTGTGAACATTAAAATATAGCATGCAAAACCTGGGGGTATTCCACCCGTCAAGAAGCTACTGTATTGTGATATCAATGTAATTGCATGCATGGAAGATGCATCGTATCAGCAAAGTGAAGAAATAAATTCCTGTCCAATCCACAGGCCACTGCTCCTTGAATCACATAAGGCCTTCCACTAAACAAATCTTGCACAGGACACCAGCAGCATACGAGGCTTTTCAAAACAGCGGCAAAAATTTGCATGAAAAATTCGCAGAAAAAATGCAGGCATAGCAATATGCTTATTGCTTAGAATTGCTGGTAAATCTCGGATAATACACAATCAACAACACTGAGTAAAGGAGATGGTGCTATCAATCTAGACAAAGGAGCATTATGGATGGAAGAACTTGTTCTGTGCAGCAAAGAGGGTCTGGCCTTATACATCTCTCACAGCAGTTCTCACATATACACTCCATCACCCATGCTACTGTACAAGCAGCTTCTGAAACCCCAGACTTTCTAAAACAGTGTGTGAAGTGACACTGGCCTCAACTGTTTAAACGATGGCAGCCAGATTTCCAGTGAGTCTGCCCTTCGCCATGCCCTAGATAGTCACTCTAGGTGCCAGCCTGTCTTGGCAATATCATACTTTCTTCTCTGTATAGGGGGGAAAAAGGATTATATGAAATGAGGAACACTAGTCCTTTGCTCAAGAAATGTAAGTGTGACATGTGTAATGTAAATGGAAGCGTTCTGGTGGCTCCTGTTCTCAAATTACCATCTTCGTCTGGAGCATTAATAGCTTCAGACCATTTACTGGTTGAAGCTGTCATAGTAATGATGCTTTTTGCTGCTCCTGAGGGGCCATGCAGTGGCTGAGGAAACAGGCAAACTGTCCCTCCCTCATTATCCAACACCACTCCTTGTAACAATTTTTCCCTATATTTTTTTTTCCTATTAATGTCTGGGTTTCAGAAATCAACAGAAACCAGAAGCAACAAGGTGAGAAGTGATTCCTCGACTGACAATGACCTGGTTCTTGTGCAGTGCAGTTGCACCTGGCCAGAACAGATGCAGATGTGCTGGAGTCACGCAGTAGCTTCAAACAGAGGGTGAGGGATCTCCTCATGCTGGCCAGAGGGCGGTTAAGTTGGATGGAGCGTGAGCTCTACCGCCTGTGCTAATATGACTGGGATATTTGAGTTTTCCATATTTTGCTGATTAATGGACGACAGTATCAAGGACCCTATAAAGAACATTTATATTTGCTGCCTTTCTGTCTGTCAATATAAAAATAAATTTATCCCTGGCATGTTCATTATTAACCGTGCACTGTCCCCTTAAAGACAGTCCCATATTCTAGCCTCCGTTGCCTCCTTCTCCCGTGGCATGGGAGAAGTCTTATGTTTATGAGCTCTATAAAGGAACTGTATATAATCTTGTCAGGAAACCTGTTACAACCGTCTATGTGAAGTCACTGAATTAGTAGGCAAGGTCCAGCAGGCATCCCGATGAAACAAATTTTAAACCCTCACAGCTTTTTAAAATGTCAAACAGGAAGGAAACAAAAAAGCATATCTATATGACCTTACTGGCAACATTTGGTTTATAGCAACCCACAGTGAATAACATATAAATACTGTCAAACAACCTGTTACAAAGCTTAGCACTGGTTTCCTGTTCTTTGTTTAAAATATCAAAAAAAAGAAACTAAACTCCCCCATTGAACCATTATATGCTAAGACCATGGAAAAGTAAATTTAGATTGGGAAAAAAACATTCGGATAGTACTGAAAGTGTGGAGACGAGAATGCATAAGTGTGTACTGGTTTCACTGTGATAGAGGACTTCTGGTCTATATGTCCTTGCATGCAATGTAATTAAAAAGCTCTCGAATAAAAGGAAGATAATCCTGAGCAGTAGTGTGGCAACACAGCTTTCTTAATTTCTCTGGAGTGTTAGATGCATGGATAGATAATAGATAGAGAAGTGTAATCCAGGGATATTGAACCAATGTAAGGGCATTTGACCCACAGTTTACTACAGGCTGGGGATGGTTGATTAACTTCTTTTACTGACCACCATATGACATACCATGAGTTACCCAACCTCTGATTGATGGCTACCAGTACCTTTTTGAGGTCCTTGCCATGGGCTATTGTTTCCTTTGTTTTGTTTTGTTTTGTTTGTAGTGGGTGGGATCACTCTGTTTTGGTTTGATTCCACTGTGTTTAATTGCTGGGATAGTACCAATGTGGCTGGCTGGTTGACTCTTTGCGGAAGCCAATTAATGATCTTGAGAAATCTGAAGTTTCCTTTCTGCTTTCCTACATAGAGGAAGGGAGATGAAGTTTTATTTTTAATTGTTGCTAATGCTGCATCAGCAGTGGGCTGTCTAGTCACACCCTAAGATCAGCCATTGCCAGACACCACATAAATATAAGACCATCATGACAAAATATGTTGTTTACATGGTATCACTTGTGGATGGGATTAGAAGAGTATCTTAGTGGTTTCAGTGGTCTCTACAAAATTAGCCTTTTCCCGTCTCCTGAATTGGGAGAAGAAATATGCCTTGCCTCCAGAGTCCATATATTTGCTAAGCTTATACAGTAACGCATTTGGGGGAAACAAAATATACACAAAACAATGTTCATTTTATCAAATGAGAAGGCAAAAACGAAATAAAACAAAACTGCAGAGTGCTTTAATCAATGGAATAATGTATGCAATAGGTAAAATATGTAAATAAATGCACACATTAGGAGAAATTACCATAAACCACCAACTCCTCACAATCCAATAAGAACCAAGAGCAAAAAGAAAATGTGGGTGGGATTTGGAGAAGAACAGTGAGACCAAATCAGAGAGATTTTCATACTCCAGGGATGACCTCTGTTTCTGATCTGAGGCTGCAGTAATCCATCCCGTGACATCTATTGTCAAACAGAAAGGTGCCCAGTATGAGGAAATCTTATCTGGCTTTCCTCAGACTCCTTCAGATGTTTTTACTGAATCATCAAATTCATTTTAAATTCTTTTAAAATTCAATTCTGATTTTGGCAGTCTTCCCTGCTGCCAAATGTTCCTCTTCATCATGCACCTGGCAGAGGAAAGAGGAGAGATAGGATTTCTAAGTGGGAGAAGGGAGCGTCTGATTCTACAGCCCTTTCCCATTGCTTACTCTGTGGCTTAGCGAACAGGAGTGTTTTCTTGTACATCTGTCCAAAGACACTTGTGGGAGGGAGATGCCTTTGTGGAGCAGGCTTGGTTCATTGTGTTATTGGACTAGGGAAACAACTTAATTACCAGCAGCTTGCATTTTTGCCCCTGCTTCTCAATTCAAGTAACAACCGTAGAAAGAAGATGCTGATAACTCTTCTGTCTCTTCATGTAAAAAGAAAGATGAAAGTGCAAAAATAATGAGAGTTCCCTTAATCACTACTTCTCCAGCCTTGTAAATATTATCGAAGAAAGTCACAAAGTTGTGCTCTGTTCTTTAAGGCTTTCTCTCGGCCTTTAATGAGGCAAGCATCTTCAGAAAGCTATTTGGTTTTGCTTCCCCTATCCACAGCGGAGTTAGCAGATTTGTTATCGCCAGAATATAAAAGCAAACAGCATATGGTTTTGTTAATATTGCCATAATGTCACAGCACAATCTGTCACAATGTAAACCCCTTCCAAGCAATTTCATTTGAGTGGAAAATGCAGCAAGAAATGAAGCGGGGGGGGGAGACAAACACATTGTTCATGATTCTTTCATAATGTTCAGCTCCTTTACTCATTTGCACAATGTAAACTCTGTGCATTTCTATTTTGATGGCTATAAATATAAACACTACCTTCCATGACTCTAATTCCTAGGGTGGAAACCAGTTGGCTTCAGGAATTAAAAGGTTATTTCTCCTTGATGCAAAGTCTTTTCTATCAGATAAGTAACTGCTTAAGCTGGGCAATCCATCAAAAAGGTTTAGAAATTAGAGGCACTGTTTGAAGATCAAGGAGATAAGGTGGTTTGTCTCACTTTTCTCTCCTGGAAGACCCTGCTAGGTAACCCTTTGATATTCAAATTAAGAATGTTTTAAAGGGGTCTTTCTCTTTCTCTCTCCGCCTAATGAATGCTATCCATTGATCCCTTAGAACGTCTTGCTTATGCAACATATTTTCAGGAAGAATGCAAAGAGATTTGCTCTCATGTTTCAGCAGCGAACCAATGATATCCCCCCTATCCTCACCCTTGAATCCCTGATTTGTGCTACCAGCCATTCATTAACAGGTCTTCTCCATGCACACACAACATTACCAACTAAAACACAGTGAAGGATTATCCATCCAGCTGAGAGTCACTGACCCTTTTGGCAGAGGGATTCTGGGAATGGTAGTCCAAAAAAAAAAGTTAAAGATATGGTAAGCATTTTAAAAAGGAAATGCTCCAATAGAATAGGAACATTTACATTAAAACTGAATTAATCCTTACTATGTGACCGTTGATAAGCTCATCACCCTTGGAATCTCTTCTCAAGACTTAAAAGGCCTATACGTGTTTTACAGGCTGCTGCCAAAAAACTGTCACACTGCTTCATTGTCTGTGAGTTGGATCCTAGAAGCAGCAGCTTGGTCCTTTCTGCATCTGGAGGTCCCGACATTTTCCTGGTTAGGGGCAAAATATATTTCTCCTGTCTGCCCTGATAGTACGGGCACTGGAATAAAACTTGCTCCATGGACTCAATCTCCCCCGAGCCACAAGGGCATACTTCTTCTGAAAGGGATATCCTTTTAAAACGGCCTTCAAGTGTGGCCGAGGGGAGCACTCCCCATCTGGCCAGAGAGAAAGCCCTCCTATGATGCAGGACTTCTAATAATGAGAGATATGTAGCTTGTTCGGCTGCATGCTTCTTATCCTCTGCAGCTAAGAAGTTAGGGCATTGATTAATGTAGCTATGTCTTTCTATGTTCAGTACTCTTTGTCTCAGGACAGTTTTTGCATGATTTGTGTCCACAGGCAGGACAGCTTCTGAGGGAAATCCCAGGTGTCTCATCTTTGCTTATACCATCTTAGTCCAAGAATATTGGAAGTTTTCACGTAGGACCAAGGGTGCTAAATCTGATGTTGTATGATTAAGTTTGAGCCAGAGGTTGATGGAGGAAAGTAAAACTCTGGCCTCAACTTTTATCATCCCTGTCTCCAGTCGTAAACTGGTATTAGATACATAGCTGGAGACTGGGAAGATGGACCTTAGGAATTTTGATTGAACTCGTTCCAATGGGGCAAAGCTAGTGGAAGGAGGGCCCAATAAGTTCCTGTATAGTAGTTGGGGCAGGACTTTGGCTTGATATAATTTGCCACAGGAATGTAATGGCCACCTTTGGTTCATGCAAACTTTGCAACAGCTTGGACCAACTGATGACCAACTGAGGCTACGTGTTCATGATGGACTGTCCATGCCCCAGTTGAGTGCAGATTAACCCCTAGATATTTAAAAGCAATTACCTGTTCAATCCTGTGTCCATTAATTATCCACACCCTTTTTAAGGCCTCCTGCCAAATGATACAACCTTGGTTTTGAGATAGTTATGCTCTAGCTGATTATCATCACAGAACTGGCTGAACCGACTCATCGCCCTTTGGAGGCCCACTGGGGTTCTAGATAGAATGACTGTATAATATGTGTATAAAAGTAGCGGCACATTGCGGTTTGCTAGAGTTGGGGGATGTGAATCAGTGTATTCATGAATTTTACCAAACCATTAATATAAAGTGGTTGTTGTGGGCTTTTTGGGCTCTTTGGCTGTGTTCGGAAAGTTGTTCTTCCTAACGTTTCACCCGTCACTGTGGCCGGCATCTTCAGAGGACAGAATATTATTAAATAAATATTAAACAGTATGGGTGTCAAGACATATCCCTGTTTTACCCCTTTGTAAGTAGGAATTGGGTTGGAACGGTGCCCATTTGCAGAGCATCTCACCATGAGGGATGTGTTCATATATAATACTCTAATCAAACACATCAGCCTACAATCAATAGATGTGCCCTCAAGCTTCTCCCACAGTTTTATCCTTAATATAGAGTCAAGGGCTGTTTTTAGATCTATAAAGGCTGCATGCAATGTCCCTGTGTTACCTGCTGCATATTTTTCTATTACATGTTGCATTATCATAACCTGATTCTGTGTGGACCTTCCCTCCCTAAATCCTGCCTGCTCCTCTGCGATCATATTTTCTTGGTTTACCCAACTTTTAAGTTTATATAAAGGGTGACTAGCATAAAGTTTGCTGATTGTACTTAATAGACTAATAGGTCTGTAGTTAGCTGGGTCATACACCCCTCCTGACTGGAGGGTTCGATGTTTATTTTGGGCAGCTTTTTAAGATGGACTAACTGGGGAGCTAAATCTATATTTAGAAGAAGAGGCAAGTGATCGCTCTCCAGGTCTGGAAGGACTTAGGGGCTTGTGACTAGCGGTAATACGTTATTGCTAACAAAAATGTAATCTCTGGTGCTGCACCTTGTACCAGCCATAAAGGTGAACTCTCCAGGATAATCTCCTGTGGTAGACCTGTTCAAAATTTGGAGATTGAGTTGTCTAGTCATTGTTGTTAACTGGGTAAAGGTAAAGGTTCCCCTTGACAATTTTTGTCCAGTCGTGTTCGACTGTAGGGGGCGGTGCTCATCCCCGTTTCCAAGCCATAGAGCCAGCGTTTGTCCGAAGACAATCTTCCGTGGTCACATGGATTTGCGTGCTTTCGAACCGCTAGGTTGGCGGGAGCTGGGACAAGCGACAGGAGCTCACTCCGTCGCGTGGATTCGATCTTACGACTGCTTGGTCTTCTGACCCTGCAGCACAGGCTTCTGCGGTTTAGCCCGCAGCGCCATGCACCATGTTAACTGGGAGCCAGCAAAATTGCCTTGCTGTCTCTAGAGAGTCGTGGGTAATTGGCTCTGTGACTTTGTTCAACTACGGGCTCCTCATTTAAGGGGGAATCATGTGGCATATTTATATTTATTTCCAGAGTGTATTTACCGGAACTGGCCACTACAGGAAGCCGGAAACCATGCAATGTATAGCATTTGATACACATTTTCCAGCATCCACCGGGGGGGGGGGCGGCAGCTTGGAACCGATCTCCTGCAGATACTGTGGTCCTACTGTACAAGGACTCACATGGCTGTTTTAGGCTCACAATATAAGATTTGCTACATAAGCACACAGAGGCATCATAATCATACACGTTTAAAATGGTATGTGGAAGCATACCACATAAAGTTGAGAGGACCTCAGAGAAGTGAGGGTGGCACTGTAGCGAGCGCGCTGAAACCTCTATTATCTAAGGCCTCCAGGAGGTGCTCACTCTTTTTCTCAGTTGCTGCCACCAATATTTCAGTTCAGTATCAATTATTTAAGAAGACAAGTGTTGCTTTGAAACTAAAAATTGTTTATTTGATCAACAAAATAAAATAGGTAAATCACAAGTTGATAATCAATATCTCTCACTCACTGACACACAGACCCTTCTCTCACTGACTTATTGGCTCACAGGCCCACAGACTCACTAAATCTCTCTCACAAATCTCAAATCACTCAAAAATCTCCCTCACACACTCCACACACACCCCATTTATATCCCAGCTCCTCCCCCTTTAGCACCACCTTCCGTCCCCTCATTGGCTGCTGTTCCACTGCTCAGCTGTGACGAACAGGTGAGGGCAGGGCTGAATGCTACAGGCACCGTGCAGCCTGAAGTTATTAAGCACATATAAGAAAATAAGCATAATAAAAAATGTCTTCAGCATTGTTTGTGGCACAATAAACAACTCCAGTCAGATGGAAAGATAATTGGTAGCCTCCAAGAAAAAAGCAATATATTGCTATATCCTTCCATTTTCCCAGATCCTGTAGGATCCTGTATCTGTGGGAGGTTGGTTCCAAGCCCCCCCCCCAAAACAGTACATAGATAATAGTGAATGGTATACATAGCATTGTCTCTGACTCCCTCTAGTGGCCACTTCTGTTAACAACATCATGGGATTTTATTATTATTGTTATTGATATTTTTCTTTTAATATTTTTAATATTTTCAGACCATGGATTAGTGAAACCATGGATACTGGGGTCCTACTGTATTTTCCCATTAAATGTTCAGAAGTAGGTAGCATTGTATGGTGCCATGACCACCACACATTTTAGCCTCTCATAGTATTTTACTAACCCTTTTAGGGCTATTCTCATACCTGCTCATATATATATGCGCCATGGATGTTATGCATATGCCATAAGAACTCAAAACCATAAACACTAAGATGAAAGCTACTGTAAGTGTTTATCTAGTCAAGCATTGATAATAACATATACTAGAAATGTTATTATCATACACTGCAATCAGATAATTGCTGCAAAATTATCTGCTAGGATGGCTTTATTCTGGAATGCTTCATTAGATACACCAAGACAGAGGACTTGGTGCACTAAAATTGGCGGTAGCAAGAATCGGCATTATTCATACTTTATACAGTATCTCAACAATGCAGGATTAACATTCTTCCCACTATAACTTTTGAAATGTAAAAGAAGTGGTTACTTCTACCAATAACATTGACTGAAATCCAATCAAAAGTGATAACTACAGTAGGCCCATTGACTCAATAGAACCTTATAGAGGAGCTGATTCACTAAATCCCCATTGATTCAATGGGGATTTAACTGTGACTTACTACGAGATTCCAGTCATTACCTGGCTCTCCGGGTGGAAATGCTGGTATGCCAAGTAATTGCATAAAACTCTCATATACAGTGAGATTCTTTTGCCACATGATGTACATATTACATAGCATTGAATAAAAACTGTTATTCTGAAACAGCTTCACCACAAGTATTGTATAAATTGGACATAAGAACTTTTGACAAGATGTATCATAGAGCACAGGTTTTGGATGACTATGGACAAGATGGCTTCAGTCTAAGTTCCTCCTTCCTATTGAGGCTCCATCTACTTCCTGAAAATATCACTGCTGCCCAGAGGGAGAAGGCAAGACAGATGAAGGATGCTACTGCAGCTTGGAGGCAACTTGCAAATAAACAAAGGAATAAACATTACAAAGGGTAACATTACTTCTTTTGCAGTGGAGAAGGGATACCACATAGCGTACGCCCTGCCTCATGCTGTGCCCCGTGCTCTCTGGTGTATATTGAAGTGATGACAAGAATAGATGAAAGAAGACTGTGCTCTTTTCACAGTACAACCTCTTGTAAGATGGAGGCTTCTTTTAAAAACAATTAAAATGCTACTGTTTGGTAGTTATTTTAAGGAAATGGGAACAGAATCCTGTTGGGGATTTATACCTGCTTATGTTAATTTACATAATTAATTGCAGTGGATTGTCATTAACTAATAAGGTGCCAGTCATGTTATGAGGCATTATTCATACAGTAACGCATTATTACACAACAGATCCATGTTTTCTAATACAACCAGCACCTTATTAATTAGCAACACTTTGCCACCAGGACTTACATGCCTTATGTATATGTAAACCACCAACTGGACTGTGGCCTAGAAAAGAAAGAGACATTTGTTGAAAACTAACTCTAACAGAGCATTACCTTCTCTTTTTTTCTTTTCTTCTTTTTTTTACCTTGGAGGTGATTTGTTGAATTTTTTAAAGAGTAACTTTGCATGCTCTGGATTATTCTGCTCTTGCTCCTTCCTCCTTTTATTGCTCTTTATTGCACAGTTAGGGAGGACCGAGGCATGGAGGATAACAGCAAGGAAGAGCCTGCAATGAAGAACAGAGCGATTAAGCTCTCTGCTGTGGGGTAGACCTTGGCAAGCACTCAACAGAACTGAACCCTGAAGAGAAGTCAGTGCTGTACGAAAGAAAGAGCCCGTAGATTTCTAGAGGTGGACATTTTCTGTGCTGGTAACACCAGCATAAGGCACATTTTCCTCAATACTGCATAGCAACAGTTTCAGATGCCTACCAGGCTGGTGCAGATGTCAATTTATCGCCTTCAGCTGCAGATGTGGCTAGATGAAACAGCTTTCCACCTGCTGCCTGACAAGCTGAAGGGTTTGTGTTACAAAATAATAGGCATTCTTGTCGCTAAACTCAGGTGGTAATAAGATACTGCATTTTATGACGCATTCTATTTTTCTCTCAATTATTGGGCTTGAAAGCAACAATGGCACTATCTGAGGACATTAAAATTAATGGTGGGTATTAATGCCTTGCATTGTTGGGAGTACACAATATTCATTTAAAGACTACTGTATTCCCAGTGTTCTTTTCTTTTCACTTCCTTACAGATCTGTTGACCTTAAAAATCTAGAAATAAGCTACAGTTGTTGTTACAAATGCAGCTTTAAATTTCTGTGCCTCTGGTTGCCACCCCCCACACACTCTGGGGGAGTATGTGCCAGTGGGGGGGAAAAGGGAGGGGACTTTTGAGTAATCACATCTAGGATTGCTCAGTTAATTATCAAGTAGAATGATTTCAGAATTATTATTTGTTCAATAACCAAACAATAAGGTAGAGTGTATTTAATTGTTCCTTTGCTGGTCCTTGGGAGAAAACGGGAATACGTTTAAGAGACACATTCATGCTTTTGCAGCTCATTCTTGCTCTGAGATGAGAATAAAATAAATGAGGGAATCACAAAACATTACCCAGGTGCTGTTTGGCCCACCAAGAAAGTTCTCTAGATCTGAAGGATTATAATTAGGAGGTCCTCTGTTTGAAGGCATCCTCTTTTGAGAGGGTTGTCATGACCAAGTCTAGTTTAAAGAAAAAGTACCATACGAAGGGAGAGCCAAGGCCCCTGAGTTTCCACCAATATTTAGCCCCTGAACAAGAAAACCAAACAGGCATATAGGATCATCTTCCACACCAGGGCAAAGGGCACTGCCTTTCTTGATAACAGTCATTATTTCAATAGCTATATGTATATATTTCCACACTCCAATGTTATGTAGATCGCTCCAAATTTTCACGTTTTGTTCTGCAACACATCTGAACAGAGTTTGGAGGCTTATCAAATCATAGCCTTTGCAAATCTGATTGAGGCAAGGTTCCCTCTAAGATGTGCACCTGCACACAGGCAACTCTCCGACCTCCATGCTGTGTTCCTCTACTCCACACACCAATAGCGATAATTTTCAGCCCTTTTGATTCTGGTTGCAATGGAACTCGTTGGGGGGGGGCAGAGTTACATGGGGGGACAGTCTGCCTAGCAGGACTGAAAACTAGAGGGAATGTTGGAGTGAGGTCTGCATTTATCCTTCCCCACCACCACTCTGCCTTGGCATCTGCATTTTCTGCTCTTTGCTACATACTTGATGCATGCTGTCCACCGACTGTAGGTCACCTTTTTTTTCTGTGTCTTGGCCCAATTATATTACTGAATTTTGCTTCTTGCCACTCTTTTGCCCTAGACTACCAGCCTCCTATGCATGCTGAATTTCACCTTTCTCAGAAATTAATTAATAGCACTATTATTAACATCAAGGTTAGGAGCCTTGAGGGAGGCAGATGATACAGTATAGCATTTCCAGATGCTTTATTACCACTACACAATACAATATGTGAATAATCTGTCTATTCAAAGGGAAAGACAGTCTCCTACGTTATTGCTAAGGGAATAAAGGGATCGTGTGCCAACAAGAAATGAAGTATTTTATACATTATCGCTGCATGGGAATGCAGCAAAAGATATTGTGCAGCAAAGCAAAGCAACATTCTATAAAGCAATTCTAAAAATGGAGGCATCCCAAACAAAAAAAAAATAACTTTGAAACTGGATCTTTGATCAGCACTATATTTGGCACAGATGTAGCAGATAGTCAGATTTTACTCTGTGCCAAATTTGGGGACGTTTGGGCAATAATTTTCTGAGTTATTTTTTTTTTAAAGTAAAGCTCCCCCCATGCAGACAGAAGCAACCTTCCCCCACCCCATACACATTTAAAACACATAAAATAAATTGAAAGGACCAGCCTTGCTTATCTTGAAAGAGAATGGTTGGCCTCACTGGCTTTTTTTAAATTTGGAAGGAATCTAAACCGCATGTATGTGTCTAAAATATTGAAGCTAAAAAAAGGCATTTTAATAGGGAAAAACATTGAATTTCTTATAATAAAGTGTCTTGCCAGCACAATGTTCCAAACATAGAAATATTGTAGCACCTTTTGAACTTGGGAAGGAAGATCTGAACTCTTTACCCTGCCGGTCAGAACCAAATTAAGACTCTCAACCAAACATACATTAAAAGGGGGATTCTGTTTCGAGTTGTAAAAATACTTTTAAAAGGTATTTTTAAAAAGAATAGAGAATAACCATTCAGAAGAAATACTCATTTAAGCTGTGGAATTACTATTTTGTGCTTTGTGGCTGGAGATGGTCTTACTTGATGGTAGAAGAGCTTTTGGTGCCTATGAGCTGCCATAGTTTCAACTTTTCCACCTGTCTTGTCAGTGTATAATTGTCTGGTAATTAACACCCCCCCCAAAAAAAAACACCCTTCCCAAGATGTTATTTGCCATTAAGTCACTTCTGATGTGTAATAACTATATGGGTTAATAACCTTCAAAATGTCATAACATCAGCAGTTCTCTCAGATTTTGCAAACCAAAGCATTTCATGTTAGGTTGTTCTCTCTCCCTACTTCCCTCCCACTTTCACGCGACGTTTTCCTTTCAAATAAGTACTGCTCATATCTTGCAAGTTAACAGCATTGGCTTTCTCTAGTGAGTCAACCCATCTGATGTTAGGTTTTCCTATTTTCCTACATCCTGAACTGCTGTAGTCCCTATGTGGCCTGAAATATGTCAGACAATGGTGGAAAGCATTCCTATCAGTTTTGGGGTATGGGTATGTGTTTTAAAAGCACTATTCATTGATCTTCCCAGATCACCATGGGATTAAGTAAGAGATCGGAAACCTGCTACCGGTCGTGGTTTATGGCAGAAGTAAAATGAAGTGTTTTTTTTCCCCCTAAAACTTCATTGAAAAGTCATTGGAGCCTTTTTCTGTGCTTGGTATCTTTATCTCACAGAGTAGCTGCCTGCGCAATAGACATAGATTTATATTAAACATTTTTCTTGCTTCTTTTTATGGTGTTATTGATAGTTTAAAATGTTTATATGGCATAAATCATAAATGATATATTTCCGTAACTGTATGAAGTGAATTGCTTCTCTTACCTTTATTTTAAAAATCTGAATTTAGTGTCTATGAAGAGAAACAGATTGACAAAACCAGTACATTAAATCCCCCATTTATCTTCAGCGAAACTGTAACATCCAACAAGAGCAATATATTTTCCCCCACACCTAAGCCCCTCTCCTTGTCTGCCAAATGATTCCTGGATTTTTATTAATTATTATCAATTACTCTGTCCCACTTAGGCTTCAAAATAAAATAAAATAAATGTAATTCTGGAATTTAAAAAATCAAATAAATTTCAATTAAAAATAATTGGAGAATCATATCTTGTTTTTCAACTCTGCCTCTAAATTGTCATATGGATTTGGGCTTCTATTTTTTTTTCTTTCCTATTACAAAACTATCAGTTCTAATTACTTTAAAATTATTTAAAGATAACAAATCAACGTAGTAGGTTGTTTCCCCTATGGGCAGGTACAACTGTTTGATTCACATTTTGAAATGTTCAGAGTCCATATCCTGTACATGAAAAGACCTCTTCCACCCATATATCTTTTCTTCCTACAAACTAAGACAAACATATGATCATACAGTTGGCAAAACCTTTAGCAGCAGCAATTAAAATAAGATCAAACACTGTTTCTAAATTGTAATTCTCTGCAGACTTAGCCATTTAATCTTACTGGGTATGTATGCATAACTGACTAACTCAGTATCTTTCTGCTTTTAGTATATTGCTCTTATAGATTGTGTTATGTACCACCTTCAAAGGCATGTGGCTAGTGAGAAAAATAAAGAAAAATAATAAAATCTTAAAAGCACAAAAGGGAACAGTGTAGGTGCTGATGAGGGTGGTTACACAGGAGGACAGAATACATGAGATCACTCCCAACCAGTTTTCTACCAGCAGGAGCATTCTGGGTGTGGGCCTCCTGAAGTTGTCAGACTACTGTGGCCATCAACATCTACTGGCAGCATAGTGATTGATAAGAGGTGGTCAGGAGAGCCATACATCCCACTTTTATATCTTAAACAAAGCAGTTTTTCTGTAGCAGCCTGGGGTGTGTGTGTGTGTTTCTCCTTCTTTAATGCCTCCCAGAAATGCCTGTATGTAGTATCATCTTACATACATAGCAAACTATGGCAAGTCCTTAACGAAATGGGAGTGCCTTATCACCTTATCTATCTCCTGAGAAATCTATATATGGGACAGGAAGCAAAAGTTAGAACTGGTTATGGAACAACTGATTGGTTCAAAATTGGGAAAGGAGTACGACAAGGCTGTATATTGTCTCCCTGCTTATTTAACATATGTATTTGCAGAATACATCATGCTAAAGGCTGGACTGGAGGAATCCCAAACCAGAATTAAGATTGCCAGAGGAAATTTCAAAAACCTCAGATATGCAGATGATACCACTCTGATGGCAGAAAGTGAGGAGGAATTAAAAAACCCCTTAATGAGGGTAAAAGAGGAGAGTGCAAAAAATTGTCTGAAGCTCAACATAAAAAAAACTAAGATCATCGCCACTGGTCCCATCACCTCCTGGGAAATAGAAGGGGATGATATGGAGGCAGTGACAGATTTTACTTTCTTGGGCTCCATGATCACTGCAGATGGTGACAGCAGCCACAAAATTAAAAGATGCCTGCTTCTTGGGAAGAAAGCAATGGCAAACCAAGATAGCATCTTAAAAAGCAGAGACATCACCTTGCCAACAAAGATCCATATAGTCAAAGCTATGGTTTTTCCAGTACATGTTGGGACATGTTCAAGGAAGCCATGGTTTCCAAGACCTCAAGAGCTGGACTGGAAGTCTCTCCCCTCACATGGATGTTGAAGTCACCCAGGACCAGAAGTCATGGGGAGTCCAACAGTGCCGCGGAGAAAAGTCCACCAGCTCTGGTAGGGAGATGGCTGGGTCGCGGGGAGCACAGTAGCCCAGCAAAATACCAATACCATCCCTGGCCCCTATTGACATGTGGAGGGCCTCCAAACCTGGCTTTGCCACAGCAGAGCTCCTAGTAACCTCCAGGGTGTTTTATATATACAATGGCCACTCCCCGCCATCCCTCCAGTCTACCTTGGCGCTGGACAGCATAACCAGGAGGACAGACAAGGGCCAGGAGAGGACCCCCTTCCCCACTAATTCAAGTTCCAGTTATGCATGCCAGGTCTGCATCCTCTTCCAGAATAAGATCATAAATAAGCTGGAATTTATTGGATACAGACCTGGCATTCAACAGCACCAATTTTAGAGTGGAGGGTAAGCTAAACTGGCTACCTCGATACTGATGGTTGGTCAGATTCCCAGAACGGTGTACAGCTTTCAAACATTTGTTCACTGTTCTTCTGACACGAGTAGGGGCCCTGCCAACGCCATATCTCCCTCTACCCATGATGCAGTACTTTGGCCATCTCATGAGAAGAGAAGACTCCTTGAAAAAGACCTTGATATTGGGAAAGTGTGAAGGAAAAAGGAGAAGGGGACGACAGAGGATGAGATGGTTGGACAGTGTCATCGAAGCAACCAACATGAATTTGACCCAACTCCAGGAGGCAGTGGAAGATAGGAGGGCCTGGCGTGCTCTGGTCCATGGGGTCATGAAGAGTCAGGCACGACTAAACGACTAAACAATGATGACCCGTGATCACCCGGATGTTCAATGGCCCCTCGCTGGGAGGACAAGCCTTCCACTCCATACTGAACAGCAAGAAAAAAGCAGAAAGAAAGCAACAAATTAATACAGCTCAACAGAAACGTAATAAGAAAGTTTAGGAAAAAAAGTACCAAGCATGTGTAACAGGTAATATTACACTAAACAATAAACAGTAACTATAATCAAATTAAGTTTAAAGTGCATAAAATACAAAAAGAGTGCATAAAGTAATAAGTATTAAAATAGACAAATAAAAATAAATACAGTGGTGCCTCACTTAGCGACGTTAATCCATTCCAGGAAAAATGTTGCTAAGTGATTTCATCACTAAACGGAATAAAAAAGCCCATATAAACACATTAAAACGTGTATAATGCGTTCCTATGGGCTTCAAAACTGACCTTATGCAAAGATCCTCCATAGGGGCAGCCATTTTCAGTGCCTCTAAAGCGAGGCAAAACAGCGGGCGGCCATTTTGTTTTTCCAGCGGCCATTTTGGAACCGCCGATCAACTGGCCGAAAATGGGGGCTTTGCGATGATCGCTTCCCCGCAATCATCGCAAAGCGATTTCCCCATAGGGGCCATCGCTAAGCAATCGCTCTGGTGATGGCCAAAACCCCATCACTAAGTGATTTCATCGCTCAACGGAGCGATCGCTAAGCGAGGCGCCACTGTACTACAAAACAATTTAACATAAAGTAAAATAAAATACCCATAAGTTAAACAAAACTAAAATAAACAACATAAAATAGTATATAAAAAGAAGCAAAAATTAAGCCCAGAAAATCCCCCCCTACTCAGTGCAACAAAGAATAAATAAAGAATTAAATCCACAAGTTTTTCTCCCCGCACTCACAGTCCTGTTCTGTCCTGGTTTGTTTGGCAATCTTGTCTTTCCAAGAATGTTTAGAACACTTGTGAGCCTGGTCTTGTTTAAGATGAGTTTCAATGATAAGCAGAGAAAGAAGCAGCATCAGGAAGGTTGGAAAATAAAATGGGGCTGTTGTAGCTGTTTTCCAAACGAGTTGGATAGCTGACAAGTCCTTGCTGGTCTTGCTGGTTTCCTCAGGGGAAGGGGTGGGGGGCGACTCTCAGTGGAATTGGACACACAACATCAATCAGGGGAGCAACCAACAGGACCCCTCAGTAAATGGGACCCCACCGCCTGCTCCCCAGCTCCAGAGTTCCCACGGATGCCCCCAGCTCCCTAGCCAGTTTAAATGTTCTTCTACGCCTCCAGATCTCCCGGCATTTCCCCAGTCTCTCCGCACAGGACTCCGCAGATGTCCCCATCGAGTTCCCCTGGATCACCCCAGGCAGAACCTACTGGGACTCCTAGCTCTCAACCACCAGTGCGTTCTTCTCTGGACTCCGCTGAAGCAGACCAGCCTTGGTCGAGCACCTGCATTTCGAGCTCTGGCCACCAGGTCTGATTCGCTGCCTCACTGCCTCACTGCCTTGCTGCCTGCAGCACCAGCCTCAGCTATAGCTACCAAAACAGCCGCCCTTTCTCAGCCTCACAAGCTCAGATAGACCACCACGAACAGCGATGGATTAGGGAAGGAAGGAGAAATGAAACCAAAAACACACACTGGACAAAGAAAGAAAAAAGAAAGAGAAAAGAGAAAAAGAGAGTAAACTGGTACACCGGAGAGAGCGCAGCTGACCAGTCATGGCCCGCCATCTTAGAAAAAAAAGGAACATTTTGTGCACAGATGGACATGATAAAGGACAAAAATGGCAGGGACCTCACAGAAGTAGAAGACATTAAGAAGAGGTGGCAGGAATACAAGAGGAACTATACCAGAAAGATTTGGATATCCCAGACAACCCAGATAGTGTGGTAGCTGACCTTGAGCCAGACATCCTGGAGAGTGAAGTCAAGTGGGCCTTAGAAAGCATGGCTAACAACAAGGCCAGTGGAGGGTGATGGCATTCCAGTTGAACTATTTTTCGGGGGGGGGGGGATCTTATTTTTAATAGGGACTTGGAGTTGGAATTCAGGACTTGGTACTAAAGACTCAGACTTGGACTTGGGTCTCAGACTCAAAGACTCACCACAATCCCTGGTTTTTGGTGTTGCTTTTGTTTAATGTATTTTAGTGTGACATTTGTTTGATTCTTTTTAGTATGTCTTCTAATTATATAAGCCACCTTGGACTCTTTTAAAGGAAAAAGCAGGATAAAAATATTTTAAATATATATATAAACCCATATTTCATATGAATCTATGCCTTCATTTGTCTTCTTTTGGAACTATGCTTTTCTTTCTTTCTTTCTTTCTTTCTTTCTTTCTTTCTTTCTTTCTTTCTTTCTTTCTTTCTTTCTTTCTTTCTTTCTCTTTCTTTCTTTCTTTCTTTCTTTCTTTCTTTCTTTCTTTCTTTCTTTCTTTCTTTCTTTCTTTCTAATTGGAAATACTAAAACACTGTTCTCCAATAAGCAAAAGATGAAACTAAAAACCATTAACAAAAGAAACGAGAAAGAGGACCTCCAGTCTAGCACATTCTGAAGGAGGCATCACGTGCTGAACAAGCAAGCACTGGGAAAGCTAAGGATATGCTTATTTTATTTCTAGCACAGCAGAAGGGAAATATGTTCAGAAAACAAGTTCCACAGGAACAGTAGTAGGTGTGCCTGTCTGCATTTATTTATAGTAAGAATTTTTATCTTCCCTTTCCATCTGGGATGCTTAACAACAACAAAAATCACAAGTTACAATAAAACACAGCGGAGTCCTGTATCACAAACTGTAGGAGAGAAGATAAAAGCTGCAGCCATTTCAAAAGGTAAAAAACATAAAACAATGAGACAAAGTTGCTGAATAGAAAAAAAAATAGGAAGGTCAAAAACCAAGAGAAGATGGACAGCTTTGGCCAAGACGTGCCAGTGCTTGGATGCAGCCACTAAGAAATCCCTCTCCTGCATTTCCACCAAATGCACTTCAAATGCAGAAAGGACATGAAGGAGAGCTTCTCCTGCAGATGATATTAAAATATGAGCCGATGGAGAAGAGATATGTAGAACTTGTTTATCTGTGAAGTGGGACAGATTAATGGGTGAAAAATGCTTTTCAGGGTTCAAGGTCTCTTTCTTAAGTGGCTGTTGGGGAAACAGTAACAGGCTATTGTTTTTCTTACTTGTTTCATTTTGCATTCAGCAGCTAGTGACATTTGCCATTCCCTCCCCTCCTATTCTCCTGTGGCCATGTGTGCAGGACATTCCATCATGTGGAGCAGCTGACTTCCAACTTAACTGTCTTCAAAAGTTCATCACTGCCTGCCCGTTTGCTTGACACTTCACTGTTTACATCAGTTGTCTCTGTTATTAATCAAAGTGAGAAAAATAAGAGCTGATTTTAAGGCTCAGAGAAGACTCGGCTTTGACCAGCGCTTAATCTCTTCTGGGACAGTCGTTTCTAAAATAGATAAACAAAGTAAAGAAATGAGTTCTTGCTGTTTTCTTCATCTTCCAGAGCCCCCAAATCTGTCTTGTTTTTAAATCCTTTCTTTGTTATTAGCCTTTCCCTCCCTCACCAGGAGAGTGTTTTTGTTAAGCAGAAGCAGCCCCTGGAATCTAGCATTTTCCATTCTTGACTGTCCTGAATTAAGGTTGGAAATGGGGATGAGCACCATCCCCTAGAGTTGAACACGACTGGACAAAAATTGTCAAGTTTACCTTTACCTTTACTAGTGACCTTTAGGTAAATAAACAGCGGCAGGAAAGGGGGTGGAAAGAACGAGGCAGGAGGGCCTTCCTGAAAATGAATGAATGAATGAATGAATGAATGAATGAATGAATGAATGAATGAATGAATGAATGAATGAATGAATGAATGAATGAATGAAAGGAGTGGGTTTAGTTTTGTGTTTGAGGGTCAAGACCCTGAGTTAAAAATCGGTGGGCTGGCAGACTGACAAAAGGTTAAATAATAGGCCTCCATTAAAGTAATAGGGACCTGAAAACATGACTTGGAGAAATTGTTCCAAGTTGCAAGTGGAGTCCATATCTTTAAAGAAGAAGAAGAAGAAGAAGAAGAAGAAGAAGCCTGAGTCAAATCTGAATCGAGTCACCAGTGTGACTTAAGTCTGACTTGAGAGTGAGGCATGACTTGAGAGTCCCCATCCCTGGTTGCAAATGTACTACAAGGGGAAAGGGCTTGATATTTTAATGATCTTATATGTTTGTCAGGAACCAGTAAAATGCTGGACACTGTCAAATATCTAGGTAAATCTCAGACTTCTAGACTTATGATTGCTCTTTCAAATGATTCTTTTTTCTCTGTAGGCTATATGCACAGATTTTGAAGCAACTCCAAAGAATCGTGCATTTATTTCAACGTATTATGAGATTTTTTTATTTGAAACAAAATCACTTTTACACAGCAGAGAGCTTCATAACGAAGCCTATTCCACCCCCACCTCACAATAAATGATATGAATTTTTATATTTTTATTAAATCATTCTTAATAAGGCATAGTGAAAGGTAGGCTTCTACTATATTAATATTAATTGTTATTAAATTGGATTATTGGTGCAGCCTCTACATTTATCCAGGTTATTAGACAATGCATTCCTAAAGTCTGAAGTCCAATTCTAAATAATTTTCTAAACAGAAATAAACTCCACTTATTTCAATATAATGCTATGCAATATAATTTACTAACCAATAATTATAAATAGGATATTTTGGTCTTTTCAGAAATGCATATTTTTTTTAAAAAATTCTAAGCTGCTACCATAACACATATATTCCATAATACATATACACATATGAAATCAACTGAACAGGATTTGCTAAGAGCAATGATTCAAGCATGAAACTTGCCTAAATCTTAATGGGCAAGATTCAGTCAAAATGTATCACTGGTTTCAATTGAATAGTTTAAGTTTGTGTCTTTATCTTTTGTAATCAATAATATTTGCTTATTTGTTTAATTTTTCGCTGGGTTAAACACTGACATTAATATAGTTTGAATACTTATGATGGGTCTTAATCTATAGCCAGAAGAGTGGTCTTCTCTTGTTACAAAGATAGTGATCTGTTTCATATTTGGTTTCCTTTTTGCTTCAGTCATTGATTTCACTTTTTAAATATGTTTTTACCCTGCTTCTTATATTTTCATTCTAGAATAACACTGAATTTGCCCCCCATTATAGGCATGAAATTATGTAGTCCAATGCATTAGATCAGAACAACTGGGGTGGGAGAGTGGCAGACAAAAAAAAGAGGTCAATGTGGTTTCACAAAAAGATTAGAGAGGACCTCATAACAAATAAAGGACACATATAGCAAGTGGAAGGACAGCCAGGTCGCAAAGGAAGAGTACAGACAGATGGCAAAGAATTGCAGGGATGGCATTATGAAAGCAAAAGCTGAGAATGAGCTGAGATTAGAAAGAGACACTAAAAGCAACAACAACAAAAAGCATTCTTCATGTACATGTCTAGCAAAACACAGAGAAAAGATATAGTAGTCCAGCTATTCAGTGGGAATGGAAAAATGATGACAGATGAAAAAGAAAATACAGAAATGCTCAGTTCCTATTCTAGCTCAGTCTTCTTGCAAAAGATAGTCTATGATCCTTTTGGCAAGTGTGACGTACAGTGGAGGAAACAAGTATTGAATGATCTGACCGAAGAACTCTGAGAATCACTGTCTCTTATTTGGAGGATTGATGAAGTGCCAGATTGATTGGATGAGGGCTAATATAATAGAGCTAATATGAACAAGGAAATTATAGGCTAATCAGCCAGACATCATTCTCGGGGCAAATTGTGGAGCTGATTATAAAGCAGTCACTCTGTAACTACCTTGCAAACAATGCAGTAATAACTAGAAGCCTACCATGGATTTCTCAAGAACAAATCCTGCCAGATTGATCTTATTTCAGTTTTTGATCATTAGGGAATCTCCCTAGTAGACAGTGGGATTGCTGCAGACATAATATATCTAGACTTCTGAAAAGCTTTTGACAAATTGCGCCATTGTATTCTTATTAGGAAGCTAACTAGGTGTGAGCAGGATAAAACAACTATCATGTGGATACACAGTTGCTTACAGAATCATATTCAGACAAACTGGAGCAGGTTCAAAGGAGAGCATCAAGGATGATCAGGGTACTGGAAGCCAAGAGCTACAATAAAAGACAGAAAGAAGTGGGCAGGTTCAGCCTAGAGAAAAGATGACTGAGCAGAGATATGATAACACTTTTCAAATACTTGAAAAGTGATCATACGGAGCAGGTGTAGGATCTGTTTTCAATCATTCCAGAGTGCAGGACACATAATAATGGGCTCAAATACAGGAAGCCAGATTCAGTTTATTATCAGGGAAAGCTTCCTAACTATTAGAGCAGTACAACAATGGAAATTATTACCTGAGGGAGTAGTGAGGACTCCAACACCAGTCAAGAGAAAATTAGACAGCCTTCTGCTATGTATACTTCATTGAGCAGAGGGTTGGGCTTGATAGCCTTATAGTCCGGTTCCAACTCCATGACTCTATAATTCTGTAAGGATTGCAAAATGTGGGGGTGGGGATGGCAGTTGATGGACTGCATATCTGACCAGTCCTTGCCAGCACAGCTAATTATGAGGTGTGCTGGGAGCAAGGTCAGATGGAAGTCTGTGCCCTTCTCATCCTGGAAGTTGTTCCAGATCAGTCTTGACTCATTAAACATATCCGTGGGAGGAGAGAAGATTAATATGATGTGACTAGGAAATATCTGGGATCTGGGGATCTCGGAATGTTTCAGTGGCGAGGTTTAGCTTTTGATAAAAATGAAACTGGTTGTTGTGGGTTTTTTGGGCTCTTTGGCCCTGTTCTGAAGATTGTTCTTCCTAACGTTTCGCCAGTCTCTGTGGTCGGCATCTTTAGAGGACAGACCAAAACCCACAAAAACCATTAGATCTCGGCCGTGAAAGCCTTCGTGAATACAAAAATGAAACTGCCAGAAATTAACAACTATTAAACCAAGCCAGTTTAAATGCTCTGCTGATGAAGCAGGTGGGATGGGGAAAAACGGGGATGAAAAACTGAATGAATACATTTGCCCTCTTTCAGAAGAAAACGTTTTCCCACAAGGGATTCCAGAAGTGGAGCAAAAAGTAATGATTGAAGCTTTTGCCTTTTCTTTTCCTGCTCATCCAGTGAAATTGACAGCTTTTGCTTTTTTTCCCCCCTGAGCCCTGGACCAATGTTCTTACTTTCAGGTCTGTAACACACTGGTGCTCCCAATCCAACGAGGTCCGACGAACTTCAAGAAACCCTTCCTGCTTTTTGGGGCAGCACATTTAGTTTAAAAAACAAAATAAAACAAAACACCAACCCTACAACTCTGATCCTGCAGAAGAGAATATAATATGCCAATGATCTCATATGTGGACATGGATACATTCTAGGCATATGAGCAGTCATTTGACCAAGGTGCAAAAATCAGGGTGTGGGGCAAGACTGTGGGGCGGAGCAAGAAATTGACCTTCAACCCCACATGGAGCAAGATATGAACTGATCCTTCATATTATATTTGGCATTCATGAGTTCTAAAAGACAGGCAGCAATTTGAGGAAAAGCCAAAAGGAGGAAGTGAATGCATGTCTACTTCCATATCATCCCAGGAGATAATTACAGAAAATGGGTGCAACATATTAATCAGCATCTAATGTACAGTTGCAAAGTTGGTTACAGCTCTTTTCTTGATATCTCAGGGCCAAAAACTGAGTCCTGTCACTAAGGGCATCTTCAGTAATGATTGCAAATGGGTGGGGGGAGGGAAAGAGCATCCATAAATAGGACAGTGAACTTTAAGGCCACTAAAGTAGTATTACCAAGGCTTTGCCTTCCAGAGTTTGTCGAGAGGTACTTGAAAGATGTTGGCTAAAACACTCAATAAAAATCTGTTTTCTGATCCAGAAATGGGCCAAGGTAAATTGGTACTTTCTAGTAGCCCCCTAGTTGATTTGTAATAAGTCAGCTAGGGTTTATGACTCACACTCATTGTTGAATAATGGCAGCAATATGGTGGGCCTTAGAAAGCCTGGCTAACAACAAGGCCAGTGGAGGTGATGGCATTCCAGTTGAACTATTTAAAATCTTAAAAGATGATGCTATTAAGGTGCTACATTCAATATGCCAGCAAGTAGAGACCCAATTGCCAACATGCGCTGGATTATAGAGAAAGCCAGAGAGTTCCAGAAAAAATCTACTTCTGCTTCATTGATTACGCAAAAGCCTTCGACTGTGTGGACCACAACAAACTATGGCAAGTCCTTAAAGAAATGGGAGTGCCTGACCACCTTATCTATCTATTGAGAAACCTATATGTGGAACAGGAAGCAACAGTTAGAACTGGATATAGAACAACTGATTGGTTCAAAATTGGGAAAGGAGTACGACAAGGCTGTATATTGTCTCCCTGCTTATTTAACTTATATGCAGAATACATCATGCAAAAGGCTGGACTGGAGGAATCCCAAGACGGAATTAAGATTGCCGGAAGAAATATCAACAACCTCCGATATGCAGATGATACCACTCTGATGGCAGAAAGTGAGGAGGAATTATAGAACCTTGTAATGAGGGTGAAAGAGGAGAGCGCAAAAAACGGTCTGAAGCTCAACATCAAAAAAACTAAGATCATGGCCACTGGTCCCATCACCTCCTGGCAAATAGAAGGGGAAGATATGGAGGCAGTGACAGATTTTACTATCTTGGGCTCCATGATCACTGCAGATGGTGACAGCAGCCACAAAATTAAAAGATGCCTTCTTCTTGGGAGGAAAGTGATGACAAACCTCAACAGCATCTTAAAAAGCACAGACATCACCTTGCCAACAAAAGTCTGAATAGTCAAAGCTATGGTTTTTCCTGTAGTGATGTATGGAAGTGAGAGCTGGACCATAAAGAAAGCTGACCGCCGAAGAATTGATGCTATTGAATTGTGGTGCTGGAGAAGGCTCTTGAGAGTCCCCTGGACTGCAAGGAAAACAAACCTATCCATTCTAAAGGAAATGAAACCAGAGTGCTCACTGGAAGGACAGATCCTGAAGCTGAGGCTCCAGTACTTTGGCCAGGAGAGGACCCCTTCCCCACTAATTCAAGTTTCAGTTATGCATGCCAGGTCTGCATCCTCTTCCAGAATAAGATCATAAATAAACTGGAATTTATTGGTTACAGACCTGGGATTCAACAGCACCAATTTTAGACTGGAGGGTAGGCTAAACTGGCTACCTTTATACTGACAGTTGGTCAGAGTCCCAGAACAGTGTACAGCTTTCAAACATTTGTTCAATGTTCTTCTGACATGAGTAGGGGCCCTGTCAACGCCATATCTCCCTCTACCCATGATCCAGTACTTTGGCCATCTCATGAGAAGAGAAGCCTCCTTGAAAAAGACCTTGATGTTGGGAAAGTGTGAAGGCAAAAGGAGAAGGGGACGACAGAGGATGAGATGGCTGAACAGTGTCACTGAAGCAACCAAGATGAATTTGACACAACTCCGGGAAGCAGTGGAACATAGGAGGGCCTGGCGTGCTCTGGTCCATGGGGTCACGAAGAGTCGGACATGACTAAATGACTAGACTATGACGAATGTCGAGGCCCAGCTCTGTTAAGATGGCCATTAGAGGGCAACTCGAAGTTTCATTTTACCAAAGACATAAATGCAAATTCAGTGATGCAAAGAAGAATAAATCCCCAAATCCAAGTTTCAGAGCCAAGGCTGTGAGATGTGGAAACCAAAACGGTCAGTAGAGATGTCATATCACATGCTTATCATGCTGTTTCTTTTCACAAGGGCCAGACTGCACAATGGACTATCATAAATCGAACATGCCTGGGATGTCTTGACAGGAAAGTTATCTGCAGTGTAAGGAGGGTACTTTACCCTGTTTGGCCTTCCTACATTTGTTATATAGCCCATGTCTTTCTCTCAACAACAAAGGTTTACAGTAATAACAACTGATTTGTAACCCCATTTAAAAACTGTTCTGCTTTTGTTGTGTGCTCTCTGATGCATTACAGCCTGGGTATTACTCTAAGCTGGTTTGTGTCAAATTCTGCTGCGACTTGGCCTCAAGTCAAAAATAAAAAAATGTTTTGTTAAATAATTGATCTAAGACTATGGGACGAAGCAATTTATCACTGAGTCATGATTTTGAGTCTCTTTCCAGTAAATTGTTACAGTGTAATTTCCTTCGGTAATTCATCTTAACGGACTTCTAACACTTAATGGCACTGCACAATACTGAATTTAGCACATATACATTTTTGGAAAGAACATTAAGCATTTATTGGGACATTAAGAGGATCTGAACATTGTCTTTCATACCAAAACAATAAAACCAGTTATATTTGCAATGTATCATCTCTTTAAGGTAAATTGAGCAACCTGCAAAAGTTCAGAATGGACTTCATGCTTAACAATATTTGTTATTGATATTAAGGTGGGAGGAATGCATGTGAAAGAAGATAAGGGGGTGCAGAGGTAACAGATACCTTCCATTTTGAGAAATTTAGAAGACTCCTTATGGGCAGACAATATAAGGAGCTCTACAGGAATGGGGTGGGGATGTGGTGGTGCTGCGGGTTAAACCGCAGAAGCGTCTGTGCTGCAAGGTCAGAAGACCAGCAGTTGTAAGTTCAAATCCACGCGACGGAGTGAGCTCTTGTCGTTTGTCCCACCTCTTGCCAACCTAGCAGTTTGAAAGCATGTAAAAATGTGAGTAGATAAATAGGTACCATCACGGTGGAAAGGTAACAGCGTTCCGTGTCTAGTCGCGCTGGCCACGTGACCACAGAAACTTTCTACGGACAAACGGTGGCTCTATGGCTTGGAGACAGGGATGAGCACTGCGCCCTAAAGTCGGACATGACTGGACTAAATGTCAAGGGGAATCTTTACCTTTCCCTTACAGGGATGGGATGTTTCTACAAATACTGTAATTCTCCATTCAGGGAGTTTGACCTACCCTGGAGGCACCTTTTAAGGACCTCAATGTGATGCACCTGGGAGAGAGGCCTAAATTAGAAGGCTTTCAGCCTTAGGTAGGCCATGCTCTTCCAAAGTGTTCCCAGCTAGCATCAGGGTAGAAATAGGATGCTTGGGCCAGGTTTGGCCCAGCTATGCCTTATAACCTTCCAGTCTAGACCTTTCTCCTAGGTATATCACGTCCAGGTATTTGCAAGGTGCCTGTAAGGTAGACAGAACTCCCAGAGTGGATAACTACTGTATGGTACTTCTAGTTCCAAAAATCTGAAATTCCATCCCTAGCAGCACTATCTTGGTTGGATATTTCAGTAGGTTGGAGTACCTGTCTGGAATGCCAAGTGTCAGGAATCTTATTCCCACTGTACCACCTGGAGCATGAACTAGTCTTCTGTGGCCTTGGGCAAACTGCATAGTCCCAGAACACCAGAAGGAGGGACTGGTAAACTAGTTCTGAGGCCTGAATATCAGAAAACAATTCTTAACTATATTAGAGCAGTACGACAATGGGACCAGTAATCTTAGGAGGTGATGAGTGCTCCAATTTTGGAGGCAATCAAGAGGAAATTGGACAACCATCTATCAGATCTGCTTTGATTTGAATCCCTGCATTGAGCAGGGGGTTGGACTTGAGGGTCTTACAGGTTCCTTCTGACTCAAAGATTTTTTTTGATTCTATGATATGCAGAAAAAAAGGAAGGACTGTATAACATCTATTTTCTGAGAAGGTACAATGCAGCAAGCAACAATATTCTTCTCTCTGTCCCCATAACAAAGATGTTGTGGAATACTTAGCCTACTGCTGGTTACTTGGGGAAGTAGTAAGGATGCAGAAGCCAGTTGTATTTGGCTGAATGTCAAAGGACACTAAAGAAAGATGCCAAGTTATATACTCCAAATGTGCCAGGGTGAAGAATTTTAAAAGTGATAAGGGTGCCCAGGTTGGGCAGTCCTAGTAGGTGTTATGCTGTGATGTTCATTATCATTTGATGCCTGGTTTAGTTTGCTAATTAGTGAGATGCTCTTTTATCATTTTGCCAGTTCATGAAATGTAAACATCCAAAATATAGAGGTGTATTAAATGCAGGGTGTACTGCCGGAAAAGTTAAATAAGGGATGAGTATCTGGTCCATTGTTGAACCTCAATGCTGATCTGCGACAGAAAGGTGCAGCACAAATGGGGATGACAATGGATCATCTGCCACCATTGTTCTGGGGCTTCTAAAGTGTAGAAAGTAGCAATAAGCTTGAGCCGTCTCTGTATTCTGCTAACTCGGCTGCTTATGCTTTTGGTTCTGTTGTTTCTCTAATAACATTTTGCATCTTTTCCTCCACTGAAAATGTTCATTGTCACGAAATCCAAAGGAACCCATGTCAATTTCGACAAGACAGGTCACAATAAGCCAAAATACTAATAATTATTATTATCTTTGTGAGACCTGCTGGCCCTGATTGGTGGGCAGTCCCTCGTCTACACCTTGATCCATGGACTTGGCAACAGGTGCGTCAATAAAATAAGGTTTCTTCTAATTGAGAAGAGGGGTACAACAAAGCTAGGTCTATTGGGCTAGCCTGCTCTAGGAATAGTCAATGGCACTAGCTCTGATTGAGTCTTGGTTTTATTCCCACCCCAGGTTAATGGCACTGGAATGGATGAGTCTATACGACTATTTAATATCAGCCCAAACATGGAAGCCTCCAAAAGAGAGGGATGGCATGAGGACAAGGCATGTACTGTACTAGGGTTCCTCTTCCTGCTGAGTTTGACATCTCACCCTGCTCTGCCTGGAGATGACACTGCCTCTCTCTCCGGTGCATTATCCTCCAGTATCGGAGTTGGGTCAGCATTGATTCCCCAGGCCATGCCCTAGACTGATGCTGGTTCAATCTCAGGGCTCTTTCCATCTAGTTGTAAGGGCACAGAGGAGGACAAGAATTCTGGTGCTTTTTTCTCTCCCATTTCAGCACCCTCGTTTGTGCTGGGACCCCTATGATCCCATTGTCTTCCCTGTCATGTCTTCTCCTCAGCTTGTGAGACATCCCACAGTTTCTCTAGGATGTCTCCCCAAGCACCCCCATCCCCTTCCTCCTCCTCCGAGGGCTGTGCTCTCAGGTCCTCAGCCAGTTTAATCTCAACCTCAGATTGAAGGTTTCGTCTCTTCTCTTCTCCTCCAACTCCTGAGTTCCCCCTATTGCCTCCATCACCTCTTTTATATCCTCCAGTTCCCAGTTATTGCCTGCCATATTCTCCTCCTCTAGAGAATGTTATCTCTTGGCTGAGGTTTCTATTACCGTCTCCATGGGCAAGGCCTTTGTCTGAGTTTGGCAATTGGGGGCATAGGTTTCCCCTTGTTAGGGTTTTTCCTCATGGGTAATGGGACTGATTTCCCTGGGACCTGGGTTGGGGTCAGCCTGGCTATACTCCTCAGGCTCTGGGCTGGGGCTACATGGCCCATCAGCAGAGTTGCTTTTCCACTGTCCTGCTTGCAACCTAATTATAAGCTCTTCCTGTTTCTGTCACATTAATCAACTCTGCCTAAGTAGTGTATACTCCTTGACCCATATCACAGTCTCCTGTAACAAAATGAGAGGCATGTTTTTTTAGGTATGTCAATCACATGTCTCTTGATCTCAGTGAGATCAAGGGGATTCTTTTGATCTCTTCTTCCTTACTTGTTTTCAAGTATCACATTTCCTGAGTCCTTGTCATTTCAAAAGAACAGACCCTTGTGATGTCATGTAGCCATTATCAATGCAAGCTTGTAGACGGGCCAGGACCACTTCTGGGCCACATGATTCTGGAAATGGGCATGTGAAAAAGCCTAGAATCTGGATAAAACTCAGCTCACCAGATAATATGGCACCTCAGAGATGTGTGGGCTAGGGAAATTGGTGGTCAGCGCGCTCTGGTGCCAGCTGGCAATGCTAGAGAAGAGGATCAGGCTTTAAAGCCACCTCATACACAAATCAAATTTTCTTCTCTAGCATGACTCTCCCTGAGAGCTGATGCAGTACTTCTGGACTAGCTTCTTGACAGGCTTTTTAAGAGAAAAGTAAACAAAAATCACTCTCATTACCCACTCCCACTTCTGATAGGAGGTTGGTGGGGACCAAATAGGACAGTTTGAGCTCTGCATGCTATTTGGATGCAAAGATTACACCAAATGGCACACTGGCTCTGTTAGCAACCCTATATAGTACACTCCAGCCTTACTAAAAATGTATGTATGTATGTATGTATGTATGTATGTATGTATGTATGTATGTATGTATGTATGTATGTATGTATGTATGTATGTATGTATGTATTCATTCATTCATTCATTCATTCATTCATTCAATCATTCAATCATTCAATCATTCAATCATTCATTTACTTTTGTGATTTTTGCACTGCCTATCTGGCTACCATGGCTGCTTTGGGCAGTTCACAACAATATATATATAGAGAGGGAGACAAAGACCCTTCTATGAATTCTTGTTCTATTCTTCATTTTCTTTCTTTTACCATAATGGTTCCCAAACTTTTTCAGCTCCTTTTCTTCTGTGATCCTGGTCGGTCAGCCCCTTCACCCACTGTGGGAAGTAGTTAGAGAGGTGTGAGGCTGGCCTGGACAGGGCATCAGCCTCTGGCCCTTTCCTTCCCGATACTGGGGTGCCCTTCCATCATGCACGGCTCATCCTCCTTCCCAGGTGCCAATTCCAGCCCACTCAACTGGGCCTTCAGTCTCAGACAGGGAGGCGGGATCCCTTTGCTGCTGCCTCAGGGAAACCTCCAGGCCTCAGCACCTCACAAGGAAGCAGAATCAAAAAGGGCAGCTCTGGCCTCTTCCCACCCCTACCCCATGCGGCTCGGCCCCTTCACTCACTGCTGCTGTAGGAAGTAGGTAGAGTGGTGTGGGGCTGGCAAAGGCCATCTCTTCTGAGGTTGTCAACAATGGTGTGTGTGTGTGTGTGTGGTGTATATTTACTATTATCTGTGGTTTTCAGGATATGCAGGGGAGGTTGGAACCAATCCCCCACAGATATGAGAGTCCTACTATGACACACAAAAACAACAATTAACAAAAGTGGTTAAGATGGTGGGATCACAAACTTAGGGATTGGTAGATGCACTGTGTTCTGTTGGTGGTGCATTCTCAAAGTCCTGTCTAAATAACCAGGTTTTCAAAGATCTCTTAAAAATAGCCAGTGAAGGGACCAGGTGAATATCAGGTAGAAGCTGATTCCACAAATGCAATCCAACCACAAAGAAGGCCCTATTTCTGGTATTTTCTGGTATCTTATTTATTTATTTACGGTATTTTATTTATTCCATTTATACCCCGCCTATCTAGTCATTGTGACCACTCTAGGCGGCTTCCTTCCAGGCCTCTCCCAGGGTCACATTCCTCAACTGCCCCATCTGGGATGAACAAGCATGGTGGGCAGAACCCATTGGAAATAGATATTCTGCCAGGTAGCCAAGCCCCAAACAATTTAGGGCCTTATATGTATGCCACCAATCCCCAAGCCTGAGAGCTGCCTCAGGAGGCTGATGAGAAATTGAAGAGGACCAACATGGACATTTTACCCCTGTCAGCCATGGACATTTTACCCCGGTCACCCTCAAAAGGTTATCTTGCAATGCGACCAATACTGTCCCATACTGTGCTGTGGTCAGAAATTGGACTGGAATGGGTCAAGAGTACCTGCAACTGATCAGCCACCCACCCCCCTCCACCAGCTTGCTTAAAAATGGAACCTTGGCACTGAGCACAAGTGAATGACCAGTGATGACAGTGGTAAGAAGGGGACCTGACACTATTTCTTTTCACATCTCTACTTTGTGCCTCCCTTCCATTTATTTTTATAAAGGTTATCTTGCAAGGTGACCAATACTGTCTCCATGCTATAAGGTTTTTACTAAGAACAGAAACAATGTCTTAGAAAGCAACTTATTCTTCACAGACACACACAGACACACAGACACACACAGACACACACACACACACAAGTGTTGCTGTGTCTGCAGAAAGAGGGACTGTCTGGAGATAAGCAGCACTTCTGCACCTAGATTGTCTTCAGAGTTACTGAAAAATTAGAGTTTCTGAGTGAATGGAGAAGTTCCATATGCAGCAGGCTTTCTCATCTAGGCTATTGGTGTACAGTGTACAAAATGAAGAAGGAGCATTTTTTCCTCTGTGTCAAATGAATGACATAGGTCTAGTGGTATTCATAAAGGGGTTCCATAACTTGCTGAAACTAGTTGCAGCAAATTAACATGGTGTCAGGGCATGTCTCCATAGTGTGCCTGATCACATGTCTGATTGTGCAACCCAGGTGAGTTGTACAAGCAGACATTTGACCAGGCATGTTGTCAGTTAGCTGTGGCAAATTAGCCAAACCCAACATGAACAACAATAGGCTTCCAGCCATAGACAGAGGCCATGAGTTGGTGTGGGGGCACCCTAAATAGGTGTATCTGTCCTTTTTGAACACTGGTCTGGCTCCATGAGGTTGTGTCTGCTGAAGAAGAGAAAGTTTGGTTGCCATATGCCCTTCTGGAAACAGAAGTGTTTTCCATGATGCTTCAGGTGAAGTTGGAATGTCTTGGGGGAAAACGATTCTCAGACTTTTGCCCTTTTTCACTGAAAAGGATTGAAAATTATAGCTTCGATTTGATGTGAGATGTGAGAGTAAGAGATCCCAAATTCTGCCCTTGTTTCTCAGTTCAAGATATCCAGTTGAATGCTCCATAAATCCATGCATTAAGTATATGATAAATACTCACACTTCTTTTCATCCTCTATGAAAAAAGATCTGTGATGTAGCGAGACCCCCTCCCCCCACCAAAAACAAACAAAGAGAAATGTTCTGGGGTCTTGGGAGAATTGTTGCTGCCAGCAACAGCATTTACAAAGGTATGCGCTTTCCTTGAAAAACTTGTAATTTGCATCCAAGATGTTGTATCAACAAGTATTAGGCAAAACAAAGGAGGTTTCGGAGTAGAGAAACTTCCACATTTTTTCCTACATCGACCAGGATGTAAAAAAATGCAGAAAAGTTCTCACAATCTCAGCCAGTGGGGAGAATTTTTTTCTGTTGTTGTTATTGCTATTCTTATGCCTATATATACACATAGAGAATTGCATATGGTGCACACATGCACATACACCCCTGCACCCTGGTGCATCTACATGAGGTCTTATGCATTCATTCAAATTCATACTGGATAACTGTAACTCTGATGCATGAAATGAAATAAAATGAACAGGTACCTTTGATCTCTAGAGTTTTGGAATTAATGGGTTTCTCTAACATGAATACAATTTGCTGCTTTTTCAGTGCCTCCCCCGTCATCTTCTGTGAACGTATTCATGGCTATCCAAGGGATTTCTTTAAATGTTTTGGAACTTTTTGACAATATATGGATGAGTGGAGCATTGCACCATTTCCAACATGCAAGAACGTACTTGTGCGTAGGTAAGACAACTGCACCTGCTGTATTTCCCAAAAGGCAGTGGGAGTATGAATGGCAATTTGAGGGCACGACACAGAACTGGGAACCGCTAGTGTACCTGTGGTTTTCCATCACGGGCAACAATTTATAAATGCCATTTCTTGATTGACAGCAAATAATTAATGACTGAATGGCTAAACAGTTTGCTTGGAAAGAAATCCATTTGTAAGCTTTGATCACAGAAAATAGTTTTTAAAAACACTGCTACTAACAGTAGGTAAAAAGTTAATGAGAAACATGTAAATGAGAAACATGTAAATAATTAATCTATGCTTCCGTTCTGAAAAAGATTTGTTGATGCTGTGGCTTAATAAACCGTAAATGGGTTGTTTTTAATCCTTTACAGTAGGGTTGGGCTACTCTTCCCATACTTTTAGGTGGCAAATTGTTATACTAATTACTTCACAAAGATGGCCATTCATGCGTTTACCTACCAAGCAATATCTTGGGTTGCCTACGGCAGATCACTTGGCAATATTATGCAAGAAGACACACACTTGGGCATTACAAATTGAAAACAGCTTATCAGTTTGGGACGAAGTAGTATTGGATGCAGGGTTATAATTACACAAATTGGCTTTGTTTGTTTGTATGTGGTTGTTCTTAGCTGAGGTAGCTGGGTCAAAGCAGCTAATGTTTAGGGCACCCCTGAGGCCACAAATGGAATTTTGTGTTTGTACTTTGTGTTGCTGTTATCTTCTTAAGCCTTCCGAACAGGATGTTGTTGTTATAAACATGGGACTGCTGGGAGAGATCAACCATTCATTTAACCCAGTTTGGTGGCTCCTGCATTATTATTGAATTCTTACAACCTTCCTGGATGGTGTGAGGAGTTACATTGTTCAGAAAGTATATGTTTTATTCCACAGCAACCTGTTATGCCCCTTTGCAATGGGTATCTTTGTTTGCTTGCATGTCAAGCTATGAACTGAGATCATAACATATCCCAGTGTGGAAAATAATTTAGGTCAAGACTGGAGACATGAGCTGTGAAATTCAGCGTCTAACATTAACAACTACACATATGAGAAAAGCTTTTTGTCAAAAGCAACAAACATATGCCACAAGAATCTACCATTCACCTCTGCTTTCTGTCCAAATTATGAGCAGTTGTCACAATTATTCAGAAATTAGCATTTAAACAGTTTTGCAAGTTGATTCTCAAAGCTCCAAGGAAATTATGTGCAGTTCCTGAAATGATCCCTAAGGAATAGCATCTAATGATTGTCAGTCTCTGGAGCAAAAACACACAATCCTGAGACAATCTGTTTTATTGCTGGATAGCTCAGTGGTTTGTGTATCTGGCTGTGGAGCCAGAGATTGGAAGTTCCATTCCCCACTGGGTCTCCTTGACAGAATCTGGGCTCATTGATCCATAGGGTTCCTTCCAGCTTTGCAGTTCTAAAATTATTACATTATGTTTCATCTTATCTTTTTAAACAAAGTTTGTGATTGGCCCAGAGAACAAAGTAACTGGGCAAGCTTATATATTAACCATTTAATTAGATGCTGTCAAGTAGATTCTGATTGATGGCAACCCCTCCCACCATTTCTGAATTAGAGAATCATCAGAAGTGATTTACCATTCCCTTTTAGATTTAGTAAATAATGATAAATAGCAATGAAAATGTTTGATGAGTATATGAAAGAGGGCCTTCTCAGGGGCAGCTCCCAGGCTTTGGAATGCACTGTCCTGAAAAGCTAGGTTAGCTCTGTCTCTCTTGTCCTTCTGTCATCAGGCAAAGACCTTCCATTTCAGGCAAGCTTTTAAGTAATAGTATTTTAATGAATTATCCAGCTTTTTTAAAAATAGTTTTTTGAAATGTCTTTAAATTGTTTTAAAAATATCAATACATGTTTGTTTTCAGTGTGTTCCCTGTAGCGTTTTAAATAGCAATAACTGCATGATTTTATTTGACTGAAAGCCACTTCGAGTCCCCTACGGGGAGAAAGGCAGCATATAAATAAAATGAAATTATATTATAAATTGTAACTTGTGTCTCAGGCTTGCTTCTTTGCCATGTGGGAGACAGGAGTCATAATCAAGGTATGGATGGGGGCATACATATAAGCCCTGCCTTCCATATATTCTTCTCCACCCCAAAGACAGGCAGAGCTTTGCATGTTCACAGCGAAGATCTGTAACAACTCAGTTTAATACATGTATAGCATTTCTGTGGCTGGCAATCCTGCCTTATATCATATGCTCCTGACTACTCAAACATCATAAGTGCATTTGAGCAGAATGCACCACTGCAGACCTTCCCTGTGAACACAGAAATGTTTTCATGACTTCCAAATGGGGAAAGGACATGGCAGATGTCACTTATCTGTGTCCCCATGTCACCACCATAATTCAAGGCTTATGTGGCTTCAAACAATAAGGGTACATTCTTTATTGTAGATGTGCCTCTCTTCTTTACTTGTATCAGATAACTTCATTGTCCTCTGGCCCTTAAGACTTTCACTTGTTTTGTTTCTAGATAGGAGCACTTCCTTTCCTTAGACTGTGCTTCTTATGCTGCTGCTGAGCCTTTTGGCTACCATCTCTGGAAACTAGCCTACACACGTACCCTAGACTGCACTGTATGTATTTGGCTCCTCTGACTGATAAGGTAACTTGCATAGATTTAAAAGCTGTCTGTGTATTAGATCCAATATGGCTTTGACAAATCCCCTAGGAAGCAGCCTGGGTCAACATCAGCGTTGAGTGCTGAAGGAAGAGACAGCAGCTGCAATGTTTTCATAAGTGCAAGGCTGGATAGGAAGGTCTGCCTACCAGAACACTTTACATTCCTTAGAACTAATTATAGCTGCATGGACAAATCAACAATCTATAAATGGAGGCAGCCCAAACATAGATAGATAGATAGATAGATAGATAGATAGATAGATAGATAGATAGATAGATAGATAGATAGATAGATAGATAGATAGATAGATAGATAGATAGATAGATAGACAGACAGACAGACAGACAGACAGACAGACAGACAGACAGACAGACAGACAGACAGACAGACAGACAGACAGATAGATAGATAGATAGATAGATAGATAGATAGATAGATAGATAGATAGATAGATAGATAGATAGATAGATAGATAGATAGATAGATAGATAGATCTCGATCTCGATCTCGATCTCGATCTATCTGTATCACTTGGGTCACTTGTTTCTCCATCTAAAAAATGGAGACAAAGTAAAAATATCAGTCTCGCTTATCTTAAAAGAATGGTTTGTCACACTCCTTTTTTTAAAAAAAATAAATTGGAAAGAACCCAGGCTGTAGGAACTGAAATATTGGTCCTTGTGGTGATACCCTCTGAAGCCCCTATTCCCTCAGGCCTTCACGAGATTCTCGCTCTTCTTCTTTCTTTGCTGCCACCAGGTATTGCTGTTTCAATACCATTCAATCAAGGAGACACGTGTGCTTTTAAAACTTAAATTATTTATTAGATCAGGGAAGTTCATATAGGATTATTACTCAATAGGTAAATCACAGGTTGCTAATCACTTGTATCTAAGTCAATCCTACTTTAACTTTAAAACGTTATCAACTCTCTGTTCCATTCAGTGTTCTTACAGGCCTCTAACTCACTCTAAGTTCACTTTTAAGTTTCACACTGTCTGTCACTCACAGAATCTCTCTCTTCATACTCCATACAACAGCCCTCTCCCCCTTGGCTTCGCCTACCATCCTCTCATTGGCCCCTACTCCACTGTTCAGCTGTGACAGACAGGTGAGGGCAGGGCTGTTCGCTACACTCCTCAAAAAGGAGACAGCAGAGGCTGCCAGCTTCAACTCCAGTGGCTTTATGGGGCTGGGAGGGGTCCACCTATTGACAGGGATGGCACAATGCAGTCACGCAACCCCCCTCTCCCCTCCCCTCCCACTCCTTCCTTCCTTCCCTCTCCCCCCCCACCATTGTGACGTGCCCCAGCCGCATTCCGGCCACAAGTGCCGGCAGTGTAACTTGAAACTTTGAAATTTTTTTTAAAATAAAAAATTGCACTGGGCCACATTATGAGCCAACCTGGGCCACATGCGGCCCTCGGGCCACAGGTTGGACAAGCCTGAGCTAGAGTGTTGCAAAGTAGACATATTGTTGGAGCTTTGTGGGCCAGGAACAGAGATGTTTGGAACACAATGAAAGGTCATAGAAACAGTCAAAAGACAGGTTGTCTTTGAACAGGCAAAAAAGAATCTTGCTTTAAAGAAAGTAATGGAGTGACAGTTCTCTAGAAAGGGACATTTTGCCATGTATCTCCAGGGAATTAACATACAGTTTTGTAAGGTCTATTCAAAGCATTTCCAAATTACAAAAGCAGAGAACATTTTGACCCTATAGCTAACTCTTGTGAGGAGAACTTTTTAGCTCCTTCCTGGCCAAACATGCATTTCTCCTGGTAAAGAGATTCTGTGTCTGGCTGTGAAAATATTTTAAAATATATTTTAAAAATAATAAAGAACAAATATTCAGGAGCTCACATTTAAGCTTAGAAATGACTGTTTTCTGTTTTCTGCCTGGAGATGATCTTTCTCAATGTTAGCAGAGCTTTGGTGCCTATATCCTATCATAGATTTAACCATTCCACCCATATTGTCACTATACATTTGTCTGGTCATTAAGACAAAAACTGCAAAGATATTATGTGGCATCAAGTCACTTCTGATGCATGGTGACTGTATGAATTAATGACCTCCAAAATGTCATAGCATTAACGGCGTTACTCAGATCTTGCAAATCAACAACATCACCTGTTAGGTTGTCTTGCTATCCCAACCCTGGAATAATGACGTGAGACAACAATATGGATTAAATATGGGCCAATTTATTGATAACATCAAAATACGGTAATGGCAATCCTTTGCCAAGAGAGGGGGCCTGCTGTAGTGCGGAAACAGGTGAAAGGCAGGGGTATGCCGACACCCCTTAATCAATAAATGGGCGAGTCCCCAGCCCCAAGTTCCCGCGGTCTCCAGACAGCAGGAACCCGGCCAGCCACTAATAAAACACCCCCAGACCTCAAGCCATCTTTCGCTGATGACTGTTAGTCCAGAAGTGGCCCAGCGCATCCTCCCGCCACAGACACTGTAATCGCACGATCCGCAGTGCTGGGAAGTGGGATGCGCTGTTGGCTTAACTGAGATTACAATTGGGACACACCGAAAATACCTGTTATTTCCACACTACCCGCCTGTGTGACCAAAATTAAACCACCAAAATGCCAACAACCCTTATTCAGTGTGGGATAGGCAAAAAATCCCCCCATCCATAAGCCAATCAGGATGAAGGTCAAAAATTCCTATCCGGCCCCTGAAAGGTGACCAGACAAACTCACACTAGAAAAAGGGAGGGTGGGTGGGAGCCCGAAAAAGAAAGAGGGCAATGCAAGGAGGGAAGCCACTTAAATACCGAGGGCTTTTCCCGCCTCTCGCACAACCTCTCGTGAGACTTAAATGCAGGCTCGCTCTATCCCGGGTGGATAGCAAGGGTACTGTAGATTGCTTTGGCCAAAGGCAATGCCTTGCCAGCAATCGCAGCATTCTCTTCCTATTATCTGTCTTCTATTAGGTCTTCCTCTCTTCCTACAGGCCCCCACCCTTTTCCCAACAATATAGTCTATTCTAGTCAGTTCTGTATTTTCATTCTGTGTGGGTGGTAGGATAGCCTCTGTTTACTCATCTCTGCTCTAGTGAAAGTTCAGTCTTGACCTGATTGAGCACCCATGTTTCTGCCTTTCTGGCTGTCCCCCAAAGCCGCATTTCAAATGAGCTGATTTTGGTGCCTGTCTTTCTTTGCTGCCTTTCTTTTACATAGTATGGATGATTTTGACCTTGGTTTCCAGTGACATTCTTTGCTAACTCCCAGCTCTCCCTTTTTTTTTAAATTTTCAAAAGGTGAGGGGACATATTTTGGAAAACATGCAAAGATGGTTGAAGAGTTTTTGATCCAATATAGTATTTCTTTCTCAGGTTGCTTACCCCATGAAAAGAGTTTGGAAACTGGAAGGTAGCTTTCTCCATTAGGTGGGGCAGGCATGGCAACATTAGTTTACCTGAGAGGTTAAAAAGTGTGTGAATTAATCCATTTTATGTGTTGCATTTATTCACACCTTTGTTTCACCATTTCAATAAGTTGAAAACATCCATTCATAAATATTTTGGCACAGAGGGACTGCAGCCACATCCAAACTGCCCTTGTTTCTGTCCTCCCCAGCAACCATAGTACATCTCATGTACTTCTAGGATCCTCTACCAGTGGGTAATTCTACATGACGGATGTTTCAGTTGGAATTTGCGTGTAATGTATACATATATTTCTGTTTTAATAAGTCAGGAAATTCAGCTTTTCAAAAACCCTCCAATTTATGAATGTGGGACATTGTGCTTGACAACACCAATGACAACAGTTAGGATGAGGTACAGAAGATTCACTTGTGCTCACTACTATTCATACATGCTGAAAAACCTGAATTTGGGTGAGAAGTGGTTAAATGATAAAAAGGCATCAAGTTCTGGGATTTTCCCTTGCTTGGTATCTCTGAATGGTCATCAGCAGAATAGGGTATTCTATAAACCATCAGTTCCTAACTTTGGGTCCTCAAATGTTCTAGGACTAAAACTCCCAGAAGCCTTCACCACTAGCTGTGCTGGCCAGGATTTCGGGAGCTGCAGTCCAAGACCATCTGGGAACCCAAAGTTGAGAATCACTACTGTAGATTATTTTAATTGCTGCCATTGTTGTTGTCAACATTTAGGCTTCCCTTTGCTAGGTAAAACTTGGTATTCTTTTTTTCCTGCTGGCAATGTAGGCAATATGGGGCCATTTCCAGGTGTTTTGAACCATGGTAACAGAAGCGCAATATCCTGTATTCATAAACTGGGGGTGTTTTGAAGAACTGAATAATTCTTTATTGAAGGCTTGTAATTTTTCTCTCGTTATTAAGGTACAGAAAATTAGAGGAGAGGAGAACACTCTACGTGGGCAGCTTAGTAGTTAAAATTAATTAGAAGGGAATTTTGACAGCTATTCACATAACAAATCTCAGAAACAAGACATACTTTCCATTCATTTCTTGGGATACATTTGTTATGTTTACACAGTGTCCAGTAGATGGTGGTGTTCTTTCAGCATCTCTATCACTCTCTTCTTGGAACCACTGGCCCAAGGAGATGTCTCTGTCTTTGGAGCTGGAGAGAAAAAAAACTTGTTGCAATTGTGTCAGGATGGGACCTTGGGAAACCAGTTTTTTTTAAAAAAAAAAAAATTAGTGTTATAGACCAACACAGAAATCTCAGTAATTGTCATGGAAATTATACCTCAGTCATATGAATACAAAATTTCTGTTTCTTTAAGTATAAAACAGGAATAGTACACAGCTGATTGTTAATTTTAACAGTTTGCCTCCTATTGATTGATTGATTGATTGATTGATTGATTGATTGATTGATTGATTCGATTCGATTCGATTCGATTCGATTCGATTCGATTCGATTCGATTCGATTTATATCCCGCCCATCTGGTACTGTGTATTTCTGAAATTGAAGTTCTTAAAGATTCACATACTTTACACAGCCTCTAGATTATCACCTCTTTTGGGAAGCCTTTAGTGCAGAAGAATGCCTTGTTACAAAAGGGATTTTTAACAGTAATGTGAAGTTACAGGGTTGTCTGGTTATCTTCCTTATATGCATTATTTAGTTATTAAATTTGCATCCTGATTTTCCACTGAACCAGGCTCAAGGTGCCTAACGAGGATAATACAAATGCAGTGGAATGTGATATGATGATATAAAACAGAAATCAAATACAAAGGGAAAAACAAAGTGGTATAAAACCAACACATGTGAAAGAGTGCTAATGTAAGTTTTCAAAAGAACAAATTCCAGCATATTTTTCAAGCCACCTTATGCGGCAAAGCTCTGTCTACATCAACAAATATTGACAACCCCCCCCCAGTAGATAATTAAAGATTGGTGATCCAGGGCAGAGAAGGAAAATAATTGGGACCTGGCTATCTTACTATGAATCCGATTTTAAGATCTTCAAGGAAGATCATCTCAAGAAGCTACAGAGCCCCAGTTGCCAGGCCCACAGGAGAGGGCTTTCTTCTAACTGGTTTGCAGGTTTTGCAATGCATTTCCCTCAGAGATGGAATCAGTTGCCACTATCACAGCTTTTAGGAAGGGTGTGAAAAGGTATCTTTTTAAACTGTCTTATAGCATTTTTCAAAAATTATTGTGATGATTTTAGCTTTTTGCAGATTTTAATGTTGGTTTGTTTTTTTAAATGGTTGTATTTCTTTTTATTTTAATGATTTTATGATGGAATTTATATTTGCTTAGGGTTTTTTTTTCTGATTGTGTCTTACGCTGATTATAAGCCATTTCGAGTGCTACCTCATACTAGAAAGGCAGTGTAGAAATGAAATGTGGCAACAAGTGACTTTGAACAATAGCTATTGAACAAAGCTATTGTTCAATATAGTTGAACAATAGCTTTGTTCAACTATTAGGTTAACCTTTTATGTAAAGTTTTGTAGAACAACTAGTACTAAGACCTATTCAATGTAGAGATCTTTGTCCCCCCCTGGATGTATCTGTTTTGCCACAAATGGAGGCAGATGACAACAGTCACATCACATCTTGACTAACAAACTGTTTCTAAGTTTGCTTTGATGCAAAGGATTTCCAAGAAATTTCTCTCCTCTTAAAAACTCATTTCCTACTCAAAATTTCTTGAATATATTTCCTGAAAAGAAGCCATCCATTCACCTCAGACTTTAACTAGGTAAAATGTAATGCCAACTCTAAACTGTCCAGTAAAGGATGCAAAAATGCCGCATCGTGCAGTGTCAGTCCAATAGCCAAAAAAATCTCCATTCCACTTGGAGCCTCTACAAACAAGAAAGAAAACAAAAGCAATTCACATCCAGTCAGTACAGCATGGAAAGGTATTAAAATGGAAAGCACATATGCAGGAAGCTACCTTAAAAATACAGAGACTTTTTTCCCCGTAATATAAAGCAATTTATATGTAAAGCATCTGTAATCGCAAAAGTGCCTTAAATACAATATTCAAATTCCAGCAATAAGAACTCCCATATTTGACAATGATAAATCAACATATTAAAAGGGAGGCTGCTCTCTGCAGTAGTTGCCATTTAGAAGGAAAACAACGAGTGAGGTTTGTAATATGGAGTGAAAAATAGTGACAGCATAAAGGAGGAATGTAGCTGAAGGCCAGAAAATGCAGTTTCTACAGTAGCAGTGTGGAGGAAGATCCCATCACTTTCTGATCCTGATACAAATATTCTAGTAACTATTTCAGAATCTGCCTGCTCATCACACACACATGTACCATGACTATAATCGTAATCACTAGGTGCCATCAAGTCATTTCTGACTTATGGTGGTTCTTTTCAGGGTTTTCTACACAGAGAGTATTTAGAAGTGATTTGCCATTTCCTTCTTCTGGGGGCATCCTGGGACTGTGCAGCTTGCCCAAGGCCACACAGGCTGGCCTTTCTTGCAGTAGGCACCACAGGGCATTGAACTCCCAAACCTCTGCCTCTGCAGTCAGACAACTAACTCAGGGCCTGATCACATGAGGCAAATAATTCCCCACCCCCCTTCTAATGATATTTTCCATACCTCTGCTGTAGTGAATCACAGTCACATGGTATATATATCTGGACGAATGTTCCCATTTGTTTCAACATTACAGATTTATTTCTTCCTATTTGTAATGTTATGGCCCGATACACTATAGAACCAATTTATTTTCTCTCTCGTTTCCTGCAGCAGTGCAGCCTTTGACTTTTTTTAAAAAAAAAAAATTACTGATGCGTCAATATGTTGGCAAGGAGTTCCTGTTCGGTAACACTTTACCTGTTGTACTGTGGGCTGTTGTAGAAATGCATTGCACACAATGGACTTGCCCCTCCCCGTAAGGCTGTGTCACTTGCCAGAAAGGAGGTGGATGCTCTGACATACTTGGAGAACTTTGGGTGGAGTTCCCCAGCTGTCAATCCATGTCCCTTTAAAGATGTTGACATACATTTACCTATCTATAGATATATCACCCATGGAAAAATTATTAAAAATTAATAGCAGGGCAGCCGTGGGGCAGTAGTGGAAGCCGCCTTCCCCAGTGACTTGGCTTCAGAAAAGAATTGGTAGGGTTGGGCACACATGCCATAGAGCTAAAGAATGAAACAACATGTCATTGGAACAAAATAACACAACCCTCTGGGTGAGAGGGAAATGTTCTTCAGTTACACCACTGGCCAGTAAAATGATTTGGTAATGGACATGTGTTGTGCGACCGGAAATTTGTACAAGAAGCTAACAGATGTATAACTAGAGAACAGTTGCCTCATATGATCAAGCAATTGTCCAAGACTATAGATATGCAATAGTGTTGGCTTAACGCATGGCGATATCCAATGATACTTGAACCCACAGGAAACTACTTTCATAGGCTTTTTGGAGGAATTTCCTAGGACCTAATGAAGGCCTAGGAATTTCTTAGGACCTAATGGACTGATCCTGAAGCTGAGGCTCCAATATTGGCCATCTCATGAGAAGAGAAGACTCCCTGAAAAAGATCCTGATGTTGTGAAAGTGTGAAGGCAAGAGGAACAGAGAATGACAGAGGACAAGATGGCTGGACAGTGTCATCAAAGCTACCAACATGAATTTGACCAAACTCCGGGAGGCAGTGGAACACAGGAGGGCCTGGCATGGTCTGGTCCATGAGGTCCCGAAGAGCCAGACATGACTTAATGACTAAACAACAACAAAATGGAAACCTCAGCTTCCAGGCCTTATCATCACTGACTATGTTTATACACGGCAAAACAAAAGGAAAAGGAGTAGCTACAGTGGTGAAAAGAGCTTGCCTTATATTATCTGTTGTTATTGTTATGAATATACTGTAAGTCCTTTCTAAAACTGCTATGCTGTTTTCAAGAAATCCACTTATAAGTCACAGTAACACAGCATCATGCCATCTAGCACTCAGTTCAGCCTAGTGGTATTTTTAAATCCCCAGTTACTTTAGGAATCTGTAAAAAGCATTTAAAGGCCTACATTTGGCCTAAAGACAGAGTTATGTTTAAAGGCAGTTGGAGTGCTTCCTTAGCCTCTCAGGAATCCAGATAGCCAATTAACAGGTGGCATAGTAAAGGCTGATTAGATTAGGAGCCCAAGGAGATAAACTATTTTCAATTTCAGGAGGTTCTACTCTCGATGAACAGCACATGGCAGCAGCACTCCTTTGTTCATGATTGTGGAGTGTTCTGGCAGTTCGATTTGTTTTTAGCTACATTTAGAGATAATGCATGCTGTCTGAGCCACATTTTCTGTGAGATGGCATACAAAATGGTGGTGGAACTTTGTTTTCTGGCAGCAGTTTATAGATTTATTTCTTCTTTCAGTCACATTAAGTGTTAAAGCGGTGGCCAAACCATTTCCTAGTTACTTATTTTAAGTTTTTTATTTTTTAAAACCTACTCTTCTGCTCAAAGCATCCTACCAGAGCTACATACAGATGGATGAGGAATAAAATCGTCCCTGCTCCAAAGTTTATAGTTTTAAATTTACCCTGTACTTATCAGATTGGACTGTCTTTTGTTTTATGTCTTGAATATCTGGCTTTCATACTTCTCTGTTTTGCCCTAATATGGATGCCACCATAGTATATGGCATCATAATTCTATCTAGTGCATTTTTCTAAGCCTGGAGGAAGGAACTGTGTGCAAAATTGTGCTGGTAAACTTTACAGTCCTATAATATATGTGTATGCTTAGAAGTAAGTCCCATCAAATTCAGTGGGTTTTACTCACATTTAAGCGGACATTGAATTGCAGGCTAAATGAGCTTCTAACACACTGCTTTGCCAGGAATTTCAATTTATTCTAGCCACCACGCCAGATCACATCATAAGACTTAAGAACATCAAAATATCTACATGGTCAATACATTGAACTCCTGTAAGGAACCTGACAGAATTTACAAATGTAATATTCCACCTGGCCTCTTGAGATGTTTTTGTGGTGGTGCTTCTGTGTTGTTCTTCTTGTTGTTTTACTTCCTGCATTAGACGATCTCAGTGATGTTGGTCACATTAATTACATTCAACAAAACTGGAATGCAAATTACAAACCTTGCATGCAGGCATGAGCAACTTGCAGGTGCAGGCTTTCATGTTTTCAGAGTATGCCAGCATATGGATCTGCAAAACTGTTTTTTTATTTATTTTACATTTTGAGATCCAAGTGTCAGATTCAATTCTCCCAGACTCCATCAGCTGAACATACTTCAGCTGGGCTTGTAAGGCAGAAAAGTATTGAACATATGTTTGCTAAGATATGGCGCAGCATGAGAAATAACATAATGCAACAGCCAATAAAGACCGAAGGGGCCAGGGAGCACAGCACAATGCTTGGTGCTGCATCAGATGGTGTATCCAGACATCAAGCAACACATGTCTCACTTGTCAAGTCCAGATGCTGGGGTGTTCCTGAAATGATGGTGAGAATCACCCAAATAACCACTACTATCCGGTTGTCCTACCACCTGTGATTGGGACAGGGACTACTCCCCAACCTGGCAAGTCCCTGTAAGCCTCAGATTCAAGCTCTTTTAAAGGGATCCCCTCTTCCCCTCCAAATCTGCCCTGATGCAGAAATGGCCAGAAGCCATCTCATCCAAAAAGAGTACCCTGTCAAACCAAAACAGGTGGCTTACCAGTAGGAAACCTTAGGGTGCCACTCAACCGGTGGCTAGAGGTAGTTACAAAGCATCCCACAGAGTTGCTGACTCTTGTTTTTGTCACCCCAATCTTCTCAGTGCACCTACTGCCCCACCATCCATGTCTCTTCATCAAGTCAGACGAAAACAAACAAGTCCTAAAATAGCATGCCACAAAGGTCATGAGGTCAGCTTACAAACATTTGTGATATGTCCAGCTCACCGCGAACTGCCAGGTCTTTCTCTCCCAACTGGGTGAACAAGGTCTATGGAGAGCGGAACTGATCTACATGTTGCACTATCACAGGCAGCACTGCCTCCCACACAATTCCTCTCCTGCCAGCCACATAATTCACAGGGACTGTCTCTGTCTCCAATGCATCCCTTAGCCATTTGATGAGGTATAGATCCCTGCCCAGTGAATGATACTGTGGCTGCAAATTTATATTATCTTAAGCTAAGGCAAAGAAACAGAGGGAGGTGTTTACTCAGATGGTTGATTAAGGCTAACTGTAGATTTTATAAGCACTAGAAGATCATCTGCCAATGCACCATATGTGAGTTGCTAGCAGCAAAGGATCCAAAGCTGAAGTAGCCACCTCTTCCTTATTGACTGAGTCCTGAAGCTCCTTGGTGGGAGACCCAAGTCTATCAAGTGTGTTCACACAACTCTGGTAAACTGGAACCTGATGAGGAGGGAACAGTTCCTTTCTATTACAAAAAAGACCCCAGTAAAACACCCAGATATGTCTTCAGTGATGTACATGGGACAGATGTGTAGTTCACAAGCACAGCTGTGCTCCCTTCCACTGCTGATCCATCTTGGACTTATGTGTCACTAGAATTAAGAATCAGACATCCCCCAGTCCAATGGCTCATGCAAGACAGCTGTACTTACAGCCAACCAACCACTTGTCCAGACTAAAGACCCCAATAAGGGGCAGCAGGAATGAAAGCTTGAGAAGCTTGACCTCAAATACTGATTAGCCAAACTCTGTAAAGAATGTTAGGTTAATAGGTCTAACATATTACTTCTTCTTGGGTTCCCACTTAAATAGACTCCAAAGTATCAAGAAATATCTGTGGATAAGTTCCCAGCAAACATTCCTCTTCAAATTAAGAGTTTTTATTTGTGTAGAATCCAAATAAATTCATTTCAACCTTTAAAAAAATCCTCTATACAGCCTTAATATCTGTTTCATAAAATCCGTCCCTTTTCTGGGTAAGGAATGAACTGAGTAGCAGGCAAGCTGAGTCTACTATATTTTCTTTTTTATTGAAAAAGATTATATCTTAAGTGTCAAATAAAAATCATTCCAGGAGTATAAAAGATTAATGTTATTTGAAAGACAGCAAAAAGTAAATGTTAACTGTATTTTATAGTTAGAGCTTATTAATCTTTTTTGAGTCCTGAAATAAGTTTTTTAATTAAGGAAAGATTATATAGCAGATTTAAAAGATACAATATGTAATAGACTAGTATTGTTAGAACATAAAATGTCTTTCTTTTACCAAATATTAAATAGATAGCTAGTAATAAAAGCTCTATCTCTGATGAATGATTTTGCAGATTATTGTTTATTTATTTCATTAATTTAAAATATTTTTCTCTCACCTTTGTCCTTAAAAAGGACCTGAGAAATGTCATTTCTTCTTCACAATCTCATCTAAATTTGCCTTATATTTATACTTCTGTTCAGTCACTAAAACTGTTATCTCTTCTTCAGTCAATGATAGTTGGCCAATACAGTAGGACTCCCATATCTGTGGGATCAGTATCCACAATTTCACTTATACATGATCTGCAAATATTAAAAATATTAAAAGAAAAAAATCCAGAAAAAATATTTTACTTGCATTACCAGAACTGGCCATGAGAGGGAGCAAGTGGCCATGCTATGAATTGTTGTTGTTGAAGAAAACATTGCATGGTCTCTGGTGCCCTCTCGTGGCCAGTTCTGGTAATACAAAAAATATTTTTTCTGTATTTCTTTTTCTACCATGTTTTGTATAGCATTACTATTATCTGCAGTTTTCAGCATCGGGGGGGGGGAGCTTGGAACCAATCCCCTGTGGATATGGGATTCCTACTGTATTTGCTAAGGTCAATCTGCAGTAAAAAGGTAGAGTTTCATCTACTAGCATTTACCCATTAATTTGGATTCAAGTTCTTTCCTGTGCTGTCTATCTTCCAATTGCTTGTTCAAAGGGTCTTACCTATTCTCATTTACTAATTTTATTTCTGCCATTCTTATAACAGCCTTAGCATTCTTTGATTACTATGCCAGCTGTCATCATTCGTCAAATTTAATTAGGTTTTGGCATTTTTTCATCTTTTTCAAACTTTTTGCCATTTATGATGTCTCTCTGATATTGCCAAAACCAATTAATCTCCCCCTTTTGTCTTTAGATTGCTACTGTTACCATATGATAAATATTTTAGTTCATATTCTGATTTAACTGGTTACTGCTTCTTGATAAGCATTTCATTCATCTTACCACAAATTCATAGCACAACTAAAAGACTCTTCAAAGGCTCTTTGACAATTATTTTTAGTTCATCTATAACTGGCAATGATAACAAAGGTTTTTTCCCTCACATTATCTCTGCCTTTTGGCACATTAAACACATTATTATTATTTTGGTAAGAAGCTCTGTCCTTGAAAGAATCTATTATCTCAGTTCAGTCTTCGATTTAACTTATTTTTCATAGAAAAAGCCATTGTGTACTAAGCAGTTATTTAGTAGATAGTTTGTGTTGTTCAAAGTCATTGAGCTAATTATTTTCTCATTAGCAAAAACATCTCTTTTTTTGCCAAAGGATTTATGACATTTACAACCAGATTGCTTTTCTCCTGACAGTTGGATCTGAGAAGACTTCATTGTTCTATTTCTCTTCTTCTCTTGACCAGACAACCTAATAGTCAGCAAAAGGATGTGGTAAGTCTTGAATGTCTGGGCAGTGGCTGGGATGGAGAAACCCAGCCCCAGTCAATGGTGCTGAGAGAAGTGACACACCAGGATGAATGCAGCCATGTAGCAGTTGTTGTTGTGGGGTTGTTGTTGTTTTTTTTGGCTCTTTTGGCCGTGTTCTGAAGGTTGTTCTTCCTAACGTTTCACCAGTCTCTGTGGCCCGCATCTTCAGAGGACTAGCACTCTGTGCTGTGATGTAGTTGGCTTGGGAATGCCTACACCAGAGCACAGAGTGCTGTCCTCTGAAGATGCCGGCCACAGAGACTGCTGAAACATTAGGAAGAACAACCTTCAGAACACGGTCAGAGAGCCTGAAAAACCCACAACAACCATTAGATCCAGGCCATGAAAGCCTTTGTGAATACACAGCCATATAGCCTCCATCCTAGCCCACCATACTGCCAGAAGATAGTAGCAGCTTGGTTTTTTTAATCCCCCTCAAACACAAGAATGCAAATCAGATATCTGGGTAAGTCAGGGACCACAGCTTGGGCTATCTTCCTTTTTTTGTTAACTAAAGGAACATCCGATTAGACTGCTGAGTTTTCTATCATGGGAAAAGATGGAGCACTGTTCAACATCTGTTCTTGAACTACATGTCCATTATTTACCCTGCACTTCCATTGTTCCCAGAATATTAAGATATGGGCAGGATCAGTGCAGGCAAAAGAAATGTTCTGTCTCACAGCTCTGCTGTTCACAAATCTGGAAGATCCATTTGTTTCATGAATCCTGAGCTCCACCAATGCCAGATCTGATCGCTGCTTGCTAGTAGCTCCCAGTCTCCTGAAACTGGCTTCCCTTTAGTGGACTGAGGCAAATATAAAGCTAGTCCCTCTTTCTTATTCTTGTGGTCATTTAAAAGCCCAGGAGGGATTTAGGATTGTAAATGAAAGAGAAATGTACGGGAAACAATGTAAAACAGGGAGGGAGAGTTAGTCAAGCTTCATATACTTCAATTATCTCCCCAAATCCCTGAGACTCCTAAGCATTCATACATGTTTCTTGTATTGCTTATGGGGAGAGCATCAGCTTGCCTGCTACTCAGTTCATTCCTTACTTGTGTCGTTAAGATGACATGAAATTCCAAGAATCCACAGTGATCCTGGTTTAATGGCCACAAACAGCATTTGGTGCATGCTGCTCAATCTTTCCCATTAGCAGCGAGAACAGCTAAAGAAACCACAGAGTAGCTTGGCTTATGGTTTGTTTTTGTTCCTTTGCAACATGGATACAGTTTTGTGTGTGTCTCTGTGTTCCAAGATATCAGGGGAATAACCCACTTTATTTTAGACTTGTTTTTCTGGATTGTTGGATTTTTTATTTTATTTTAATTTTTTGCTTTGTTTTGTTTTGTTTTGGCAGGTGGGGAACAAACTTCCTTTATTTAGATGGCACAAGCCCTTACTGGGACTTTCATGGAAAAATAATTCAGAAGTATGAGCTGGGAAAGAACTCTGCTCTTTCCCCTCTTTATTGCTGTCTCTTCATGAAGAAGGGCAGTCTGCTATTTATGGCGCTTTCCCATGCAATGGGATCCTCAAACAGGTGTTAGACCTTTCTAATAGGACATGGCCCATCTTCCAGTGAAGAACATCCATGAGCCAATGCTGTTAGAAATGGTGGTTCATAAGCACTCCATGGGAGGAGCCCTTCGGAATTGCCTAGATGTTTTGTCCTTTCTCTCACATTCAAATTAACTCTTTCTTGAATGGCCAAATAGGACTTTCATACACACTTCACAGTATGATGTTGCATGGTTTATTTAACTGCTCCTGCGGAAAGCAGGAGTTGTTAAGTGGCCTGCACTAGCCCACTCCACATCCACAGTAAACCAGGACTCTTGTGCTTCCCTAGCTAACCCAAAACTATGGCTAATTATGAGTCATTTGACAACAAGGTGGAGCCAAACTTGGCTCTCTGCTACCGAGTACACACTCAAAAGGGAGTTGTAACCAATCATGTTTCCCTTAGCAAGTATAGCTGGATATGCGTTTGCAAACATGTATGTGGGGTACATCAGATGAAGCAGGTCTTTATGTCAGTCTATGATGGAGTTGTGTGCAATGAAAACAAAACAGAGCCATGATACTGGGTAATAAAAGGCAAACCTGTGCAACATTTATCTTTTGGTGACAATTGTGATTTGAAAGGCTTGGAAATGCTTTTGGAGTCACTAACCTTGCCACCAAGGTTAATAACATCTTTGCCTTGAGCTGGTTCGCATAGGCAACACATCCCAAGGTGCTTTTAGCCACTAATCTGTGAGGTCGTTCTGTGTTCCTGTGCAAAATACAAATATCACCCAGCTCTTCCTGGGAAGGTAATATCACTCTACGAGTTACAGTGACTTTTAAAGCAGTTACACTGGGGTAAACCAACGATGAGAAACTGCCTTCTAGGGAAAGCAGGGGCCTCCCCTCACTCTTTCAAAATACCTGTCTTGGTTTTACAGTTTGACAATATAAATTTCAGAAAAACAGTCCAGGCCTGGAATAACTTCCCTTTGGGTTCTGAGTTAGTTTCCGCTGTCTATTAGTACAAAGAAATTTGGAATTTTAATTTCCAGAATGACACTGAGTTCCTTAAAATAAACTTGGCTTCACTCATCATCAGGGAACTGTGTTGTAAAACAAAACCAAGCCATACCAACCACCCCAAATATGACAAATAAAATAAAGTCACATGTGGTCACAGACAACTTTCCTCTGCAAAAACCTCTGCCATTGTTCTGCAGGAAAATGTACATTTTAAGGAAACTGCTTGGGCCAGCAAAAGAAACGTCGACATGGATTGAAGGGTTTTGAAAGTTCTCATTAAAATTATCCTATCAGCACAGCAAAAGTGCAGGAACCTGAAGCAAAATAGCTTCAGGTTCTTCAAATTTAGTCCACACCCTTTCTTCTCATTAACTGGCACTTACAGTTATAGTAACTCATCCTGAAGCATTATTAAAAGAAAGAATAAAAATATCTCATTGACTCAGAGTTTACAGATCAGTCAGCTTACTGTACAACATTACTGCTTACAGTAGCAGACCTCAACAGACTTACAGCCTGCTTCCTGCAGACTACATTTTCACTGCAAGGGCACAGGAACTGCCAGCAGACTGGAAAAAAAGGGTGTGGGGGAGATATTTAAGAGAGAGCTTTGACTCTTTGAAAGTAGAGGCAGGGAAGGAATAATTGGTTACTGATAGATTAATTAACAGCCACCCCATCCGAGAAAGGTCCCTCCAAGGAAAACCTACTGAAGGCAGCATGCAAAATTGAAAGAACTCCATCTGTATCCAGCTGCACTGTGAGATGGCTGTACAAGTTTCAGCGTTGGATGAAGCATAAAACCTGAGTGGTGAATCTGGTTATTATCTCACTGTAAGTGAATTAATAAAAACCATAAGCACTATCATTCTAATTTTCAAAGTGACATACTACTTTTAATAAGTTAGCCAATACTTCTTCTTCTTGTTGTTTAGCTGTTTACTCATGTCCAACTCTTCGTAACCCCATGGACCAGAGCATGCCATACCCTCCTGTCTTCCACTGCCTCCTGGAGTTGGGTCAAATTCATGTTGGTTGCTTCGCAGACACTGTCCAGCCATCTCATCCTCTGTCGTCCCCTTCTCCTCTTGCCTTCACACTTTCCTAACATCAGGGTCTTTTCCAGGGAGTCTTCTCTTCTCATGAGATGGCCAAAGTACTGGAGCCTCAGCTTCAGGATCTGTCCTTCCAGTGAGCACTCAGGGTTGATTTCCTTCAGAATGGATAGGTTTGTTCTCCTTACAGTCCAGCGGACTCTCAAGAACCTCCACCACCACCACAATTCAAAAGCATCAGTTCTTCAGTGGTCAGCTTTCTTTATGGTCCAGCTCTCACTTCCATACGTCACTACAGGAAAAACCATAGCTTTGACTATGCGGACCTTTGTGGCAAGGTGATGTGTCTGCTTTTTAAGATGATGTCAAGGTTTGTCATCGCATTCCTCCCAAGAAGCATCTTTTAATTTTGTGGCTGCTGTCACCATCTGCATTGATCACGGAGCCCAAGAGAGTAAAATCTGTCACTGCCCCCATATCTTCCCCTTCTATTTGCCAGGAGGTGATGGGACCAGTGGCCATGATCTTGTTTTTTTTTTTTCTTGGTTTTTTTAATGTTGAGTTTCAGACTGTTTTTTGCAGTATCCTCTTTCACCTTCATTAAGAGGTTCTTTATTTCCTCCTGACTTTCTGCCATCAGATTGGTATCATCTGCCTATTGGATGTTGTTGATATTTCTTCCGGCAATCTTAATTCCAGTTTGGGATTAATCCAGTCCGGCCTTTCGCATGATGTATTCTGCATATAAGTTAAATAAGCAGGGGGACAATATAGAGCCTTGTCGTACTCCTTTCCCAGTTTTGAACCAATCAGTTGTTCCATATCCTGTTCTAACTGTTGCTTCCTATTCTTCCTCAAATGGTCCGCTATAAATTTGGAAGGTGAAGCTACAGCTCAGGTGAAAACAATAAGATTAATCTAATTTTTACTTGCTGTTTGGGGTTTGTCTTTGTTTGTGGGTGTTTTTGTTTGTTTATGTTTTTATGTTTTTGTTTATTTGTTTGGTATTACCAACCTCCTCGTAATTCAAGGTAATAAGATGCAAGCAGAACATGGTTTTAAAAGAGAGAGAAAGAGAGGTCTTGGGTTCCCATTATTCTGAGTCTTAAAAGGCTATTTTGTTGCGAGCCATAAACTTTAATGTAGCAGCTGAATCCAATATCAAAGAATTCTCCTCAATCTTTTTCTCATAAGGATTTGACCTTTATTTAGATATGTCTCTTTTATTGGTTACAGAATATTTTAAGTTGCTTAGTGTTCTTGTCTTCATGAGCATTTGAGGGAACTCAAAACCTGATTGGTAGACCATCTGGAAGGGTCCAGAATGTGATGTTTACAGTCGAAAATGGGTTCGCAAGGTACTTTAATTGGCCTAGTCTATGACTAAGGAGATGCTATGCTCAGTTGCTGTCCTGTGACGCTGTGCTGGGTGGGCTGCACTTTGTGCATGCTTCAAATTCATGCCGTTGCTTCACTAGTATGTACTAGGTAGCTTAGCTAGCTTTCTTTCTTTTTTTTTCTGGTGTCTTCCTCTTCTTTGATCTAGCCTTTGCCTCAACATTGTTTGTTTGCTTCATATATGTTTGAAACTTTTTTGAAACTTCTTAGAATTCTTGCTTTTTTGTCCTTTTCTCTGTCTTTAATAAAATATAAACATTATTTAACCATTTCTCTTGGCAAGGAGGATTTAAAACCAGGTCTTGCTCTGACCAACTACTGGTAGCTTTTTGTATGTTGTGGTTGCGGTAGACGTTCTGCCTTATAGCATTGGTGTAAGCGTTTTAATTGCCTCACCTTGTGAATTCTTGGAACTCCCTGAAAGCTTTGCTCAGTCAGGATATACTAGAGTGTTGGGAGGTACCAGGTCCAGGCAGATTCCTTACATCACATTTTACTTTTCTGGGCTCACCTACTCCAGGATCAACTAGGTAGTGTGGCTGAATAGTTAGAGAGGAACCCCCTGAACCCAGTAAGTCTGTCACACTAGATCCTTGTTGGGGAAAAGAACTATAATAGCAGTGGCTTTGTGTTTGTTGTTTTTGAAGGTAGCAGTAATCCATGGTTTACCATTACTTGAATTCGCACCACCGTGGTCTCACGTCCCTCCTCTCCTCGGACATGAGAAGATTGGAAGGTTATACTTTCACTTTTAACACAGCTAGTCATAAACCTTTACAAACGGTGGTGTGTCTTAAATAAAGTTTTCCAAAACAAGCCAATTTTATGCCCCTTGTGTAAAAAACACACCAACTGAGTTACACCAGAGGCTGTAACTAACAGGATTCTGACCTTTGTCTCTTACAGCTTGCCTAAAAGTTAATGTGACCCCTGCATCTTCCTCTTCCTCCGTGGTCACCTGGTAATAAAATTGAAACAAATAGAAGCACAGGAGCAGGGGAAGAATCTTTTAACTCTTCCTGAGCATCACTAGCTATTGTATGCTTGAGATGTTTTTCTTTTCTTTTTTTCTCAGCTGGCCATTATTTTGTTTCTTTGTGCTTTTCCTTATTATTCTGAAGACTTTTTAAGCTGACAGAGCTTGACTGCTGTACTATGTACCAGAGTCAGCTTTTTGAAGAAGCGCTGTGCACCACTACACATCAGCATAATTCTGAACTTGTGCTTCTGTAAGAGGAATGATGTGGTAATGCATTTATGTGGGTGCTCAAAAACATACACAAATGGATGATGAGGGTAGAAAATACTTGATTGCCTATCTTTAAGGCTCAGTGAGAATTATGAATTTAGCCTTTTATCTATAGACAGGAGGTGCAGTAGAACTATAAGCTATGCCAGAAAGAATCCTCTGATTTGCAAGGGCTGGCAGTCATTTACCATAAATAGTGCATAACATTCCACACTTACGTGCCCTTGATTGACTGTGAGGAAATAGAGGAAGGAACAAGATGGCGGCAAAGCAACAAACACTGGAGTAAAGTGCTGTTCTGTCTTGAATCCTGCTTTTAAAAAATCCAAACCATTTAAATATGGTATCACATAAGAAGTTCAGATTCTTCTGATTAGCAAGCTCTATTAGAAAACATGAATTTGTCAGCACATAGAAGGAAATGCAAAAAAAACCACACACACACAGACAAATCAGTCATTGTTGAAGGCAATGGAGCCGTCCTGATTTACAACAGCTAGCGATGTGGCCCATTAGGTTTTGTGGCATCATCTTTTTAGCAATTCTGCAATCTGATTGCTATTACAAGGTCCATAGAACTGACTTTGGGCGTAGAGAGAGATGTGGGAAGAACTGGAACTAGAGTGGCGTGTTGCTGGAACATGGGACTTGGGAGAGGGAGGATGATTTTTCTGCCCTACAATTGTGGGGTGGATGAGTGGGTTTAAATTGCCTATATTTCAAAGGAGACGAGGGACATTTCCAGAGTTCCAGTGATTCTTCTGCAGCATCCGTTCACCTATGCCTCCATTTGCGGAGCTGCTGGGTGCAGATGGGAACACAGCAACATGGCTGCTCTGACCTCTGCATCTTTTGGATGACTTCTCTTGCTTGGCATCAGACATGACCTTCCTGCTTTCCGCTGTCTTGCAGCTCTTTTCTCCCAGTGAGCTTTTCTTCACTCTGATTGCACTAACCTTCCCCACATGCATATGTGCTGAACGGGGACAGTGTAGCAGCTGCTAAACAGGATTTCTGAGGAAAGATGGATTTAATCGTCTACTTGGATTTGTTCTACATAGTGCCACTTATGCAGCATGAATAAATAACTGCTTTGAAGATTCTTTGAAACAGAAGGGCTTCTGGGTTCTGCTTTTTCACTTCCAGCTACATTAAAGGGACAGAACAATCCCCCTTTGTTCCCTATACCTGGCCAGAGAAAGCCAGCTTCTTATTCTCTCATTCACACTGCAACCTTTCTGTCTAGTTACAGAGAAGGCTAGTGACTTTTTGCATTGTGTATTCACCCTGAGATGAAAAGAGCAAAGGAATTAAAATCATGAAAACTGTTGTTTGAACTCAAAACAGAAGGAAAAATAAATGCCCTGAGTTCTTGTCTCATTTGTGAGGCTCATTAACTCAATTGAGGGTAGTAACCCATTGTAACTTCTTGGGAAAAAAAGATCTGGATGTTTTAGCCATCTGACGTTTAGAAAAAAGGACAGGGAACCTGTACTGGAACCAGGAAGAGTGGGGCTTGCATTTTGAAAAAGCAACACATAGCACTGGCTGCTCTTGACCAGCCAGGTAGCTGCTCTTATAGTTAAAATATGCAATATCCCTAGCATATGTTTCTTTTAAAAAGGTTTTCACGCAAGCAGTAAAAGAATTCAGCTTGTCACAGCACATTATTTTCCTCACATACATATCTTATATTTAGTGTGCTGTGTTGCACATTCAGCACTTGGGATATATTGGATGGTAGTTCCTAGAGAGGGGCACAAACTGGTTCATCCCAGTTCGTAAAGGCAGCATCATCCCTCCTCTGGCTTGAAGAGCCACTCACCAGGCCCAGCTGGCTTGTTTTTCACACCTCCTCAACTGATCTTCCAGTCCCAGCAACAGCTCAGATTTCTCTGCCCTTCCCTCTTGGCTGATCTCCCACTCAGGCAAAAGGGCAGGACAGAGAAATCTGTCCTCTTGCTCCTGCACTAAGTACTTGATGAACTGAGATGAACCAGGACAAACTGGTGTGCACCTATCTCTAATAGTAAACACAAGCTTAATTTGCAAGTCTGGTTGTTTGCATCATTGGTGCTAGGTAGAATTTTTTTCTCTCTCTCATCTAGATTAATCAGTTTATAAAATATTTTACTACTAGTATTGAAAGTCTATGCAATTGGGGTGAGTGCCTGTGTTCCTCAAAAACACACAGGACCACTTCGTACTTTCAGCCATGTCAGGGGCAGCAAAAGTCCAGTTTGCTCTCCCAGGCATGTATGGGCTTTGGTTGGCTAGGTCTGAAGGAGCATGCAGTGTTGGTCTTTTCTCTATCTCTACCACTACCTCCCCCCCCTTCCTTGTACTGGTACGAATTGCACAGCCTGCTGGTTGAAACAGAGAAAAAAGAGACGGGGTGGATAATTTACTCTAGATACTTGGTAACTGTTGTGCTGGAAGTGCACCCAGTCTGCCTTTAGTGCTCTTTTAGGGCAGTGGCCCAGAACCTTTCCCAACCACGGCATGATTGGGGGTGTGTGGCATGCCCACAGGGGAGACAGAGCTCACTCACACTCATGCAGGGGGCTGCTCCCATGTATGTGTACGGTGTGCTCGCAGGGGGCGGAACGTGCTTGCGTGCATGCACACGCTGGTGCTTGTGGGGGGCGCTCGTGGGGGAGAGGAGATCTGTATCTGCGGCCTGGTCCTGGATAGGCCGCGGACTGCTGTCAGGTCGCAGACTGGGGGTTGGGGACCTCTGCTTTAGGGAATACTCTCCCGAATGTTTCTCATCCTCATCTCTGCCAACTCAGCGTAACAGCACCCTCTGGACACCTGCCTCCTACTTTCCTGACCACAGGAATCCTAACTCTACCTGCTTAGTTTGGCCCTTTGGGATAATTTACCCTGGACCTGTGCAGTTCTCAGTGGTACTTCAGTCTAGCTATCTAGCACATGGCACTGCATGTTTCTGCATTTTCTGCAAGGAAAGCTGCTGGAAAGCCTGTTTGGCTGGTGGTGGCTGGAAAGACTCATGCACTTGCTAGCAGGTCCAGATGAAATAGGCTTCTTGGTATTGTGTTTCTATGTGCTCCTATGTTCTCTGCATGGAAAGCCACAGTGAGGCCTGGCTAGATCTGGATAGAAGGGAGACTGGATTCCTTAGTATAGAATGGGGATGGAGAAGATGGAGATGGTATTTTATTGGGAAATATTCTGCTTGTGCATGGATGAAAAAGAATTTGGGGGTGTGCATGAGAAAGCTCATGGGACTGCCTCCTTGTGCCAAGCAGTTTGCATAATGACAAGGTAGCTCAAGGTCCCCCCAGTGCATTGCATGCCATCATCCATTTCTCCAGAGGTAAAAGAATGAAACACCTGTTCTTAGACCAGTCACCTGTGGATAGTGCACAAGAGGTGAATCAGTAAACTGCGTCCCCAACGCCTGGCTGTAACCAGCATTAAACTCATCTTAAGAAGATACCTAGCAAACTTTTGCATGCCTTTTTGGGACATTTATTTTTAACTTTTCTTCACTACTGTCCACAAGTTACTAGTGTATGCCTGATGAAGTAATTTTTAGTTCACGAAAGCTTGCATTACTTGTTTGATTTTTTTTTATTTTTGATTTTTTGGTTAAGTGGTCTAATAAAGGTGTCACATTCTTCTATATTTGTATTGTGGTTTTTTTCTCCAGATGTGTCATTTAAAGGAAAAAGAGAGACCTTTCCCACTGACAACCAGGAAGAATTTCAAAAGATCCTTCTTAAATAGCTGCATAGTCCCATGCTTCTTTTGGTTTTGTTTAGTCCCAACTCCTGTGTAAGTTGGTATTTGCAGCACAACCCAGCCTTCACCATGTAACATGGGAGGGAAAATCTCATCTGGGGCTGTTAACTTGCCTTCAGATTCTGTGTATGCAGAGCCCCTCTTTAAGCCTTCTGGCAGGAGGTAACATTTCCCCCCCCCAAAAAAAAAATTGAAAATGTATTTATTTATTCATTTTATATATCGCCTCATCAGTGCACGCACTACTCTGGGCAGTTTACAAGTTTAAACTTTAAAATGCCACAGTCCCCACATAACACTGTATAAGGCAAGACGGAGATATAGAAGAAATTCATACAAAATACAAAAGAGAACAAGAAAGAAAAGAAGTATTAATATTAACAGCATCTGGGAGACTCCATTGTTGAAGGCAGCTTTGAATAGTTCAGTTTTCAACAATTTCCTGAACATAAGGAGGGAACAAGCCTGTTGTGTCTCCGCTGGGAACCTCGGTTGGAAAGAGGATAAGGATATTATGACCAAGAGATATTTAAAAGCCTGTTGTTAGGAGGTTCTTTGGACGGTAGTGGATTCCATTCCTCATCCCCTTGAATCTTTTTCAACTAAATTGAGTAGCCATAACTGTTTCCTTGGAGAGCACCAGATGTGAGGCCTAGTTACCATGGCTACCACTCTTCCCATCCCTCTAGCTCTATAGATGTTCCACTTCCTTTACCAACACAGTGCCTCCATCCACTGCCTAGCATTCCTTCTTCTTTGGTGTAATCTTTATTGAATTGTTGCCCCCCTGCCCCAAACAGATTCCCTAGAGCAGCAAACACCTGATCAAAGTATGTCCTCCCCCCTACTCAGAAATGCCCCATGCCATACCCATCCAGGGAGGAAAGTCAACCATACCCCACTAACCTGGCAATCCATGCCCATCTTTCTTGTGGGACTTTGATCTAGTGATATGCCCTCCTGAGAGAGAAACGTCTCTGCAAAGGATAACAATGTGTGAATTACTGAGAGCAAGTAGCACCTAAGTCCAGACAGCTGTAGCCATCATTTGGGATGCCTTTGCACACGAGGTCAGTTTGCAGCCAGAAAGGAAAGTGGCCTTAGTTGCACATTTACTGGTTCTGACCAATGTCTTGGAAAGAGCAAAGGGTGGCTTGAGGCGATGGGAATTGAGTGGTTTCATTTGTAGGAGTGTGCTGCCTTCAGTGAGAGGTATAGCCAAGCCACCCTAGAGTGGCTGCTTGTGGGAGGTTTAAAAAAAGGAAATGGGCTTAAGCGTGAAGCATTCTTTTCAGAGAATCCAGTGATGAGTGGCAACTGGGCAAGGAGGGCCTACCTCATAAGGGCAAGAAGGGAACAGGCATCAAGCAGTTCCCTGCAGTGGGTTCAATGCTGAAGGGGAACTGGATTGCTGGGGGTGTGGGAAGAGCCTGAACGTAAGCCCACTCGTCATCCTTTGAAACCCCCTCCGGATTTGTACAAGGGTGGTGGCAAGTGAACGTGGTGTGGCCTTCCAATGCGATGCTTCGTCCTGCCATCCTCACAAGTGCATTTGGTAGGGACATGGGAGAGAGGCTTTTCTTTCACTTCTTTTGCCAAACTCTGGAGCTCCCTCTCATGGGAGGCCAGGCTGGCCCCATCTGTGCTGTCTTTCCACAAGCAGGCAAAGACCTTTGTTTTCAGGCACGCTTCCCCTTAATAACTGCCTGTTTGAGAAGGGATTTTAAAAAAGGATTGTTGCCTTTAAATGTATTTTATTTACCATTTGAAATATACAGTAGAACCCCCTTGTCCTCGGGATTAGTATCCACTGATTTGTTTATCCACAGTCTGAAAATATTAAAAATATTAAAATGAAAACAATCCAGAAAAAAAATATGTTCACATGTGTTACAAGAATAATCCACTAGACTGAGCCAGAGACCACACTATGAATACTTTTTAGTGAAGAATGCACACCATGGAGATTTCTTAAGTTAATGGAAATTCATTTCCAAAAGTTATGAAGTTCATCTCTCTCTCTCTCTCTCTCTCTCTCTCTCTCTCTCTCTCTCTCTCTCTCTCTCTCTCACACACACACACACACACACACACACACACACACACACACACACACACACACACACACACACACACACACACACACACACACAAGTCCCCCCACTGACATCCTTCTTTCCACATAGAGATTTAGAGAAAGGGGGGAAATGAGCTGGAACCCATAGATTTCCTCTCTCTTTTTTAAAAACCTGTTGTGGGGGGGATATTAGTTGACTATCAGGAGTGGAGGTTTAACCTCCCCTCCTCATGTCTGGTAGTTCTCTTGCAGATTGGGGGGGGGGGCTGTGTAACTATTAATAATTAGAAGCAGTAGCGTAATCAAATGCTGTGTATTTAATGTAGTGCTTATTCTCACCCACAGCATGGCCTGTCACAGGTTGTCTGTAACACTGCATATAGTTGGCATTCGCATCTGGTTTAATCATCTGCATCTGACATGTCCATATTGAACAAAAATGAATACAAATTGGTTGTTGCTGCCTTCGTTTCCTGACCTTGGCTGCTCATTTCACTCTAGGCCACTTGCATTTTTAAGAGATTGGGATCTCCAAAGCCTGCGGTGAGTTAGCAGCCCAGCTGCAAATAACTACACCAAACACTAAAAATGAATGCACAGATTGCATTGCGGGGAAAGGTCATGCGAGTTTGAACCATTTGGATGCTTCCACAGTATTTGAAGCTCATGTGACCTTCTTTGTTAACTTTCCTATTTAGTCATCAGTTAGTTTAATGAGAAGTAAAGCTGTCTGCTCAGGATGTGTTTTGGGAGTGTGACACAGAGGCACTTTAAAAAACAACGATAAACAGGTATGTGTCCTTTAAAATGGGTCACACTGCATATATTTTTAAAATAAGGCACATTAAATGTAACTTGACCATGCCCTTTAAATTGCATGCCCTTTCCTGTAACTACTCTATTACTCGATGCTGACCAAACAGGTCTCTTCCCCCCACTCCTTTCTTGCTTTCCAAACATCCTCTCCAGAGGAAAGGCAATGCACAGCAAGCTTTATGGATATCAACTTGTGAAAAAGAAGTTTACAATGGATTTGCTGACAGACCTTCAACTATTATAGACCTAGCCAACCAGCTATAATAAAGGGATTTATCTTGGATTAGAGGCCCTGGAATTAATCATTAATTGGATTAATGAACAGCAATTCATCATGCATGCCAAGCTTTGCCTGCTTCCGACTTCTTGCTCCAATCCCCTTGTAAAAAATTATCAAGGGGAAAACCTCTACTTGTAGAAAGTTCATGAACAAGTTTTAGAGATCTGTAATTTTTGCCTTCTGTTGAAACATCCCAAGTGAGCAAAATTCCTGTCACATTCTCTTTTGAATTCCCCTGTACTTTATTATAATAATTTCTCTTTATCCTTTGACTACTCATGTTTCAAATAAGGAGGGCATGCAAAAAATAGCTTTTTACTTTTCCAGCATGAACAATAATGGTGTTTTGACTATGGATAACTTTCTTGTGCCATATAATGATTTCACAGTGACATCTTCTAATTTTAGTCTCAAAACATATTATATAGCTTTCCCATCTTTCTCCACTGAGAGGGTGGGGTTTGGGAAGGACATAAGCAGTGATACTAGAATACAGGAGGGAGACAAAAGAGGAGATGCCTTCTACATTCCCATAGGATTCAGTGGCTGAAATCCTGTTGCTTAGTGTAGTAGTCACAACTAGAGTAGGTCCATTAAATCAGCAGGGACTTTGTGAGTCAACCTCCATAGGTTCCATTGATTCCAATGACCCTCATCTACAAAGAGGGCCATTGGAATCAAATGGGCAAGTAGAATAGACTCCTTTGAATCAATGGAATCTATGGAGGAGTTGATCCACCAAAACCCCACTGAATCAATGAGCCTACTCTAGGGTAAGCAATAGGATTTCAGCCACTGATTAATACAAGGAGATTACAAAGTGAAAGCATTGCTTGAAAGCACCCATGCTTTATTTTAACCATGTTTGATTTTGACTAATGATGATTTATTCCAGTTCCCTCTCTTCTGGGAGTTGTTGCTGTTGTTTAGTCGTTTAGTCATGTCCGAATCTTTGTGACCCCATGGACCACAGCACGTCAGGCCCTCCTGTCCCCTGCCTCCTGGAGTTTTGTCAAAGTCATGTTGGCAGCTTGTTATAGAGAGCTATTCTCTGACTTTATATTTGAATGTGTCTGCATTCTTATAATGTAACTTGAAACATTTTCATTGTTCTTTTGTACTCTTAAAAAAATGCTCCTGTATTTTGAAGTATCTGACTTAAGTTTAACACCTTTAACTTTCCATAACTTGCAAGGATGCATTTTAAAATATATGTGCCTACATTTTGCTTTATAACTGGAAGACTGTCTTCAGTACATTTTGACCTACTACTCTTTGAAGTGATTTTTTTGTATATGTAACATAGAAGCAATGCATACACTAAATAAAGCTTATAGAAACAGAAAAGCAGACATTGCCTGGAATTATGACAACAATGAAAATACTTTGATACTCAGATGAATATTGAAATGACTTTCTGAGATGGTTAGGTTTCATTCTTGGATTAACCCTTTACTGGGATAAATGCCAAACGTGCTATGCAGAGACTTATGATTTTTTTTTCCTCTTAGAGATGTTTAAGTCCAAAGGACTCTTGTTAGACTCTCTAACCTGACAGAATTAGAAAATCTCAAGTGTAAGGATGTGTTACTGGAGACCAAGACCAAAAGAGAAAGAAAGGACAGAAGCCACAGAAAGAGATAGGATGTAACTACAGAGACTCTTTTGCAGCAGGCTGTGAGGGCTAAATAGGGTCACTTACAGGTCTGGAAGGTGGCATGGGGAATTTGCTTAGTTTCGCCTAGGAAGAGAATGCTATGCTTGCATACTATTACACTATTTGATTTATAATCTGAATATGCTCTGGAATTATGCTGAAGTTTTATTTCACTGTGAGTAGTCTGGGATAATTAACTTTCTTGTTTTCTGTCGAAACTGTTCTAGAAATGACTTACCCTTCACACTTTCACAAGGATGAATTAATCTGTTCTGTTTCATTCGAAATTGAAATCTTACAAATATCACATTCTATCTATTAAATTTTACCAAGTTCAGTACAAGCACAAAAGGAGTAATATTCTCAGCCATCGGCACTGATCCAATTCAGTAAGTACAGATATTCTCGCCCTACAGAGTAGCTGTTCAATATGCAGAAGAGCTCCTCAGAAAAATCTAAGGCAATCTTAATACAATGCCACAAACATGTTTTAAAATATAAGCACCCAAAACTGGACTGCTTTGAATTAAGGATTAAAAATCCTTGCCCTAGAAGGGCTTATTGATGGGCTACTGCTGAGCCCAGCTGGGTTTATGAATGACAGACACAGACACTCTAATTGGGACAACAAGGCCACAACTTTATTGATCACAGTGGCAGTTATTCTGGCCAAGCATTGGGTCAGATCCAGCTCATCTGTGAACCCGCATGTCCTCCCCAGTGCAGACCATTATCTCTCTGAGAGACCACTCGGGGTGGCAGTTCTGTCTGGAGATCATGTGGATGTAAGTCACTCCGTGACTCCACAGCCGACCAGGGGCGGGGGGGGGCAATTCTTCCCTCCTGAACTGGGGTAGACATCAGCCCTGTCCCTGCTTCCCCTGCTGGGATTTCTCCCTCACCTGGGCATGCAAGTCCCTGCCTGCTGCCCTAAGAACCACTTGGATCTGTCCCCAATGCCACAGAGCTCAGTCAGCTCCCACCAGATCACTGCAGCTGTAACCACATCTCCATGGCCATTGTGACATTACTGAGCCACCTGTTGTGCTCGTTGTCCTTGAAATATACCTCATCTGGCCTTGAAATGTACCTCATCTGGCCTTGAAATGTACCTCATCTGGCCTTGAAATGTACCTCATCTGGCTGGCAGTCTATCTTGTGTGATATGTTCTGGTGTCTTCCCAGGTGGAAACCAAGTGACCCACCGCCCTGGTCGCCTTCTGCCAGGCAATGTCCACTCGACATGGGTCACATGCCCCCCGCCATGTCAGTCTTTCCAGCAGGTCGGACCACATGATGTGAATATTGGGATAGGAATCATGTAGCTCAGCTTTCATGGAAAGTAAGAGGTCCAAGCTCTTCCAAGTCATGAGGTCATTTTCGCCGAGCTGAATTAGCAACATATCAGGTGGCCCAACCGCTTTCAGCCATTGCCAGAGGGCTGGAATGAGGTTGTCTCACTGCATGCTGTGGAGTCCCAGCAAGGTGAAGTGAAGGCCATTGTGTTAACCCAAAGGCTGACCCCAGTGGGAGTTGGTAGCGTACCTTCCAGCCCAGGAGATGATGCTATCTGGCCAATCAACCAGACTTGCTTCTGTGAACCTGCAATGAGAGCTGGAGAGAAACTGTATTAGAATGTCGGCTGGGATGTGTGGACATATACGCAATTGAATGTGATATGCCACTCTTCTGGATTCACTCTGGTGTTAAACCCATAGCTGTTGCCCGTGTTGCAATGCCAATCCTGAAGGAGTGTGAGGCAAAGTCTCTTGGTGGAAACCCAGACTTCTCCAAAGCCTGGAGCAGAACACCAGCAAATTGGTAGCGAGTGAGGGCTGTACCATCCCTATGAATGAGAAGAGGCCCTCCAGCCTGTGGGCAGTCCTGAAGGAAATGCCTCAGTGGCAGAGGCCGCCTGCCTGTTGAGGACAGAGGAGGATCTGCGTGCTGCACCCCTTCTGGTCCGTTTTCAAAGAACAGAGGAACAGGTGCAGGGCTCCATCTTGTATAAAGACATCCAGACCATGGAGAGCCTGCCCAATGCTGTCACCACGGGAATTGGCTACCAACTCACTCACCCTCAAGGCTCCAAATAAGGCTAGTGTGTATGCAGCCCTAAACAGGGCAACCTCATACTTTGACCAACACAGTGCTGGTAATTGTTTAAGCATTATGGAGTGAATATTGAATGCGATTGGTCTCCTGTCATCTGGTATCTTTGGCTGTGTCCTGTCCCAGCCCCTTATGGCTCTCCTAATGAGAAAGGTCCTGCAAGGGTCCTTGAGTCCCCACACCTGGCTGAAAAAGGAAATGACTATGTGGGTGCATAAGATTCTGACTCCCCCTCCCTGTGGAGTGAAAGAAAGGAGAGGTATTGCAAAATGGCCAGTTATGTTGCCAGGATGCCGGGGGGTTGCCCTGATTGGGTCTAGAAGGCATCAAAGGAATCCGTGGTGAAACTGTATGCAGGTGCCATGGAATGAAGTACTCCCTTAATCACGTCTTGTTTCCAAGCATCCACATCTCGTCCTGGAATGGATCTGGCCTGCTGTTTGCCTCTGGCACCAGTTGGCAGAACCTGTCTTCCTGGAAAACAAAACAGTACATCCACAATGGTATTATCAATTCCGGGAACATACATGGCTGAAAAACCAATGTTAGTGGAGAGACATAACAGTAACAACCTGCATACAAGCCACATGACCCGCTCTGATCATGCTGGCAGTCAGTGGTGGCTCCTTCCTTCTTGGGATAGCACTTGGTGAGATGGAGGGTCTCAGCCAAAGCATGACCCTTCTTCTGCCATGCTGGTGGCCTGGAGAGGAAAACCCCTCTCTCCCAATCTGCCAGCAGGGAAACCCAGCCTCCGCTTGCCACACCAGCCAGTGTGGGGCTGGCCCGCATTCTTGGAGGCCCATTGTTGGCTTTCCCGAGATCCCTTTCGCATGGCCCACATGGTGGGTGCCATTTTCCGCCTGGCCGCTGTGAGCGGGAACTGCTGCTGCCATCAACACGGGACCGCGGGTAAGTCTGGGTCCCAATTATTGTCAGCTTCACATTCGTCCATGTTCAAATTATTTAAAACTGATTTTCTAGCCCAGTCTTTCATCAGATCACCCTAAACACATGACTGAAGAGGGTAGAGCAACATATTAATATGAGATTAATCCAGTATGACCACTTTGGATGGCATGATAAATCACAGGAAATACAGACCAAGATTCTAGATGAAATACTGGTTTCTGAAAATGTGTTTTATTGCCCTAAACAACCACAGACTGGTTTGTGGAGTGACCCAAGTCATAATTAAGCTAAAGAACTGAGGTTTAACATTCTATCTAAAGCTGGATAAGCTGGTTTAAGAAATCTGGGCACAAACCATCCAAAAATAAACAGTTTGAACTCCCATTAATTTCAATGGAAGTTCAAAGTGTTTATTTGGCTGGGCCATGCCATGTGTAATTAGCATTGATATTCTAATAAGCAAATGCATCTTACACTGCAGTTGACAGCACTTAATGCATCCCTTTGGAGGAAACACACTACAGTACAGTTTTAATTCTCTCACTGTAGCTTGTTGAAGATGATAAATGGTCAGAAATATTAAAGAACAGTTGGCAAGTTTTTTTTTTCTTGGTTAAGCAATTTATACCTTCAAAGAGAGCCATTCCCAAGCTCTGAACTTACTGAATGAAGTAAGTTCCAAAATAGTAAAAGTAGTGCTGTTTAGTTTTTAAAATCAAATTAGAAAATGCTTCATCCTTAGATGTTACTAATCATTTCCTTCCAAAACTCTTAGCGGTTAAGAATGCTTATAATGCCTCTGTTAACAGTGGGCTAGAATTAGAAAGGCAAATAATGTCTAGAACTTCAAAGTCCCTTCACTGTAGGTCTTCTTATTGTGCATGCACCAAGTTTCAAGCTGAAATCAAAGGAGGCCTTGCAAGCAAAATTATGTTAATCATTAAGGCTGCAGTCTTGCACAAATTGTCTTGGCTTTAATGGGATTTAAGCAGCCTAACGATGTGCAGGATAGTAGCCTAAATCCTTTCTTCTAAGAGAAGATTAAAAGGAAAATGCATAAACCAGCAGCTTCAGCAGTGTCAGGCAGTCCCTATTAAAGGAAGCATACCTGCAAAGGAAAGTTAGGGTCAGTGTCATCTATATAACTGCATGGATCTATTTTTCTTCCTCTTTTGAAGCATATCCTTTGCCTAGTACAATTATGTGATATCACAACTGTTCTTTAAAGGGCATGATACGTGCTTGCTGCAGGGTTATACACGATGATGGGTATGGTTTCCTTTCCTAAGAAAAGCCCTGAAGAAGACATTTCTTTCCAGAGGCACCTTCCTGCTTTTCACGGCAGGTAACAGCTAGTCGGCTAGGTGATGCACTACTGGGACTTTGCTCAAGATGTTTCTATAGATGCACTTGAAGTTATATGTCTGCCTACATGGAGCGATAACTAGCTGAATGGATGTACTAGCCATTGCTCATTTGTACTTCAGAAAGGAAAAGGACAGGCATCCCGTTTCATAGTCCTTTCTCGTGTTTTTCCACTGGAAAACAAAGTAGCAAGAGACTCTACAGTCAGCCATGTTGATTTACTCATACCCATATACCATGTCCCATTTCTATGGCTTTTTTGCTCTCCTTGCAAATATGAGTAAAGAATACACAGTGTGCTCGGCTCTAATTTTCTGGCATTCGTAGATGGTTCAGGACTGGCCAAAGGGGAAACAGTTTTGGTGTGAGGTGCTCCTATCCCAGTCGGCAAACTGTCCCAGTCGCATTACAGAAAAGAAATGGTTGCTCAGCATCAAATTACACATTACAACTAGGTCATTATTAGAAGAAAGAGCACCTGAAATGCTGGAACAAAAATTAATATACATTTCAGGCACACAAAATCCCTCCAAAATGTCCAGTTTGGTGTCAGCGCTAAACATTTTAAAAATCCTGAGGAACGAATTCACAGAATCAATTCTGTGACACTGTTTCTAATACATTTAATGACAGTGTTAAAAGAGGAATTCCACCTACTCCTTTCCTTGCTTTACCATTAACATAGTTAGGCCAATGCCAGCCACTTCTGCAAATCCCTTAAGCTTCTTAACTGAACCATTGTAGGGCTTTCTTTCGACACTGCTCATGCTAATGTGTGAGAGATGGGTTTTTGTCTGGTCCCTCTGGAAGCATCAAACTGTCTTTAATTGAGTTTAGAAAGCCATGTTTGCATCCTAGGCATGGCCCAAAATGGTCTGCCGAGAAAAAAATGGAACAAAAATGAATTTTGAAACAATTCAGATGGAATGGTTAAAGAAAATTGACTTAGGTGGACAAAAGCCATATAATCCATAAAGTAGCTCCACAGAACTGTGGAGAGTGCATCTGCTGAATTGTGTGCTCACAATTTAAAGGTGGAAGCACCTCGCCTCAGGGAATTATTGCTATACAATTGTGTGGCTTAGATAGGGATTCTCTGGCTGCGATTCCTCACGAGATAAATAATGGCATGTGCCTCAGAGAAGTGTGAATGCAATGGCATTAAAGAAAAAGTTTATTACATATAATTGCCTGCTCTGTTTATGTGACTTCTGTAGAAGTTGGACAAGCAATTTAGTTTACAGAGATTTATAACGGTTTTCATGAAGATATATGAAACTAAAAGTCTGTGAACTTTTCCAAACCGCCCACAAATCATTTCACACATTTGGTTTCTCCTAGTTGTTTATAAAAACAAAATTTAAAATTAAGACTAGCTTTCAGAACTAACGGATATTTTCTCCTATTCAGTACAGCATTTTTGATTCAATTCATAAAATAAATTATTAGAGTTTAACACAGGGATAATGGATTCTATCATTACATTTTTTGAAAGGAAAAAAAATTCCAGGAAATAATGTTTTATGCAAGCGGGTTTATAGAATGCAAAGTAAGGTGAATAATTCTAAGCATTAAGGAAGGTAAAAGGAATCAAATGAGTCTGTTTGTCTCCAAAGGAGCCTAGAAAGCTGCTGGTTATTTGGATTTATTTTCTCTCTTCTAATACAGGTATTTCTCAAATGAAAATAAGGACACTCTTATATACTTGCAACAATATCCTGTCCTCATATTAAGGATAACTAGTGAAGTGCAAACTGACATGGATACTGAGATTTGTTTCTCTGGTGAAGGGAGAGGCCAAAGACAGCAGCAAAGAAGCAGTGTAGCAAGAATAATTCATTTACCAGTAAATAATGGGTATGGCCTATTCACAGGAACAAAGGAGGGCTGCTGAAGGAACAGACAGGAGATAGCAACAAAGAAGGAACAACTGGCCTTCTGTGGCATATATATGGAGAGACTGTAGTCATTCCTGGAGAATTCAACCGTTCATCTGTTATGATGATCAGATCTATTGGATGTGACATCTGAGTAGTTCTTAATTTACTGAAGATATTCTGCTGCAGAGTTTTAAATTTTTGGTTAAAAACCCCTAGCTGTGCAACAAACTTGCAGAGACTTACAGAGCAGAATTAGCTTCAAGTTTCTCCAGAGTAGACCAGCCCTTATTGTCTCACTGACTGGCATGTACACTGACAATAAATCACTCGGAGGCACTGAACAGAGAAAGAATAAAAAACATTTCATTTACCCACAGTTGAATAGATCAAAATAGCACAGTTTACAAAAAAAAATGACTGCTTACAACAGGCCTCAACAAACGTCTCTATTTCCAGCATACTCCTGCAGACTACATTCTAACTGCCTAACTGCCAGCAGACTAAAAGAGAGGGAAACAAGCAGAGAGGCATAGTTCTCTTTTAAATTAACAATTGGAACCATTGGCTATTACTGGCTTGATTTACAGTCTTCCCAACCCACAAAAGTCCCTCCCTGCCAAGCCTACTAAAAGGAAGCATAAGCAGTTGAAACAACTCCAATGTATTCTTCCCTTTTAAAAAAATCAACAGATTTTTAGATAGAGGTCCAATAGATGCCCAGGCTTCGTTTGATTGAGGACAGCAGAAGGGTCATCTTCTGACACTCTCACTACAAATTATGAGCCCTTGACTAGAGCTAAATGAGCCTGACCTAAGGCTGGAAAAGTGGCACCGATGTCCGGTAAGATGGAGTATTTGTGGGCCTGAATTTCAAGAGAGATCATTGGGCTTTCCAGGGACATCTGAAGTTATCTTTTGCTCAGTAAGTTTCTGATTTTAGAAACATTAGATATGCTCCTGTAACATTAGTGCAGTAACTATACAAGGGACCTTAATAATAGTGGGTGCCCAACACCAAATCTTGAACTTCTTTAACCAACTCACTTGTAAAGATAACTGTTCTAGAATATCCACTGATTCCTAAATTCCTGAGTCCAATCATGCGGAGAAATATACTGTGGATTATTCCCGAGAACCAAAGACTGAATACTCCTGACTCATTCCTGTCCATTTGTTTCATCACTGCCGAATATACATCTGTTTTATCTCAACCAATACCAGTTCTGAGCATAGGGGAAGTTCATCTGGAAATTCCTCCCCAGAACAAAGTAAAACTCCACTATTTGGAACATGGCCCTGTTCATCACAGACCTGGTTTAAAAAGTGGATTGTGTCAAAAACATGGACCACTTTGCCTTGATCTAGTTGATTATGTCGGTCTTTGTATATCCTAGTGTTTCCACTCTGGTAGGCTCCACCTCAGCACAGACATTAGATGAAGATGCCTTAATTTATAGCTGTATGAAAGGATACCCTTCTGTAGGTGTTCAAAGAGTTCCTTGGCCCCCTGTCTTTGCAAATCATTTGAATGGGAAAGCCACTTCCCAGTGGCTAGTGAAGTGGTTCTCCAGGGAAGTCTTACAACATTCAAGGCAAGTGGATCTACATAGTATTACTCATTAGAGTTCCTTCATAATGGGAACTGCTCAACATTTGGCAGCATTCTATACCATAATCATTAAATCTACTCATAGGGTCTAAGGTGGGAGTTGGAGTATATTGCCACTCTTCATAAACAATGTGATACACCTTATATGCTTTGACAAAAGTCACATCAGACCTGTCTCTCATTTCTTACTACAAATTGATGACTCCTGTTAAAAGTACAATGTAACCTATGCTTCCACATAGCTAGTTTAATTTTGTCACCTTCTCTGAATGTTCCTCTAAATAGTGACTGATGTTTGACTATAAGGGCATCAATGACTATGTTAAAGTTCAAGCAGCTAACATGTTTCCACAGGATATTGAACACAGTTTTTTCAGTCCAGGTACATTCCACTATCAATCAAATCAATCAGCCAAGATGTCAGGTGTTCTTTTTTTATGTTTGTATGACTTATCCATCCTATACTGTAAAGTTAGCCTCTACACACTAATAGACTATAGTAAAGTTGTACTCTGGGCTGAAAGCTGAAGTAAAACAATATTGTTGATTCTTTAGGATATGGGTGGTTATTCTGTTTCTTAGGCTTCCATTAAGTCTAATGGCATGATTTCTCTTCCACCGCCTTACATGTTCACAACAATCACACATTCTCTGCTTACCATTATGCCATCTGGCTACTTTATCATATCCTCTTATCTAACTTACATTTTCATCCATTTTAAATTTTTTAATGGTTTGATATTCTGTCTACTTTTCTTTTGTCCTGGTCAATTTCTTTCATTTGGGATTTGATCAGGCTGAACCAGTGTCATACAAATCTGCCAGATTCTTTCCTTAAATGAAAGGACCTCCTATTATGAAATTTCTTGTAAAAGAAGGGGATTACTCTAAATATGCCAACCAAGAGGGTTTAATGTGGGGCAAGGCAACTAATTTTCTTCAGTTCTAAGAGACAAGTGAAGAATAGGATAGATTTCAGATAAGAACCATTCATTTTCACCTTTGAATAAATACCCTGGATGATAACACTGCCCCTAAAAGTCATACTATAAAATTTCAGCAAAGAGGGGTTTTGGATGATGAATAAGAGAGGGAAAGGACATTATTGTCTGAGGTAAAATAAAGATGAGTCAGTCTTTGACTTCTGTCTCATCCCTCATCCTAAACCTCTTCTCATTAGGAACATATTCAGGCTCCCTTTCTTCTGATATTCCTTGTTTCTCCAGTGATACTAAAGCTTCCAGGGCATAAAAAGATTCTTCAGCATTCTGTACTATTTGTATAAACATGCAAAAGTTACTTTCAAAGTTGTTGCCTTCTGTAAAGGATTCTTTGGTATTTTCATCACTGCTGCCTTGCAGAATAGTCCTTTCAGATTCTGTTTCAAGGCTAGCTATTTTCTGTATATGTTGTCCTCCTTGATCTGACAGTCAGAAATCCAGTGCCTTCTTGGTTATGATTTTGGGGCTTAATTATTTGGCAACAGCCATGCTTGAGCTAAGATATTTCAGACTTAAATTCAGTTTGGGGATCTTGTTGTATTGAAGCATCAAATTTTAAACCATTGATCTTCTGACACACATATAGAGAGGTAATTTGGCCAAACGGTATGAACAGAGTATTATCATGTGTTATTTGTTCAGTCCAGAATGTGGCAATTCCCCTCCCCTCCATTTCTGAAGTATCATATCCAGTGGACTGACTTTTGGAATGATTTGAATCCATTTCCATGTTGCTAGGTTTTCCTAACCTGACCTTTCCACAATAGATAACAAGATAGTAGACAAATATAGTTGAAAGTGATATGGCCCCTTCAAAACAGACGTAATGCCATTCTGTCTGGCTGTATTACTTTCAGTTCTGCACTAGCTAATGTTTCTGGGTCAAAGGTAGCTCCACATAGAACACACAGATTATCAGAGACTAACCAAGGAATTGGTTGCATCCTTGTGCCAGATTAACTGAAATGCATCCCACAAAACTATACTAGAAGAGTCTGAATGATGACGGCAAGCTCAATACAGGTAGGGGTGACTTTGCTCACCCATTCAGGAATAAAGAGGCAAGACACACATGTTGGGTTGAAACTGGGGCCACAATGTTATTAAACTTTAAACTGGAATCCTCCTGTTCCTAATAAGAGAGGCACCTGCTGTAGTGTGGCTTCCTGGTTTGGAGACAGGGTCTGCCCTGACCTCTTCTCCAATTTTAAGTGGGCGAATCCCAAGGCCTGGCCTCAAGACAGCCCAGCCCTGGCTAGCCAATGGTCATGCGCCTCCCTGATCCAACAGCCTCCCACCCCCTTAACCCTAGGTGGCCTGTGACCCATGGAGGCCCCCTCATCCCCCTGCTAGCACTGTAATCTCAGGATCCACAGTGCCAGGAGGTTAAATGTGCTGGCACCCCATGGTGTTCCACTGGGAACTCACCAATAACCTTCCCTTCTGCACTGTTTGCTAGTGTGACCTAGTTAAAGAATGACCCAGGCCAATCTGCCCAGTAGTGCCCATGGGTATACTCCTGTGTGGGATAGGCAAAAGAATGCCCATCTACATTTTCTGAATATGCCAGTCAGATGAGCTGGGCCAAACATTTTGATCCGGTCTCCAGAGGTGACCAGCTAGTCTCATAGTGTGAACCCAAGATGGATGGGTAGGTTGATCACCTTGAAAAGAGACTGGGGCTGGGGCAGGGCAGCCTCAATGGGCTTCCTGGCCCCTCCCCCTAAGAACATGTGGATGGGATAGTGTCCTGTGCTCACCTTTTGGAGTGAGAAAAAGACCTCCACCCACACAGCTACTGTGCCGCAGCAGATGCAGGCTTTATACCCAAAGTGTCTTGCAAATCTAAGAGTGTCTTACCACAGCCTATTCAACAACCCATTCACATTCTGCTTGATGAAAACTTGAGGAAACCATGATGGGTAAAGACTATGAGCAGAAGCAGTTTCAGCCATGTGCTCTTACTCAGGTCTCCCTTACCATTCCAGCTCGAACTAAGTAAAATACTTCTAGCCCTGGAGGTTTCTACAGGTGGCACAGTGTCATACCTTTCTTTCTGGGTGGGACTTCCTGAAGGAGGTAACACTGATCCCTGCCTCTCCTGTTAGCTCTGTCTTGGATTGCAAAACCTCAACAAAGCCACCTTGGACTGATGCTCCTTCCTACTGCTCTCACTTCTGATCTTCATCACTACTGTATTCCTTACCCTTTTAGGCAACCTCTCTGAAACCCACCAAGGATAGTGCCCAGCGAATTAATTTAAATTGGGGGAAAGTCTTATAAATTCTTCAGCCATCTTGAAGGTTAATCTGTTTTCCTTCTTTTCCAATGTGTATGTTTAAAATGTTTAAATTATCATGAATATGATCTGTTTCTTGTCTTGAAATGACTTTGGGGGGGAGGGACGGCACACAATGTGTGTTCGAAAGTGGTACTGCTAGCATCTGCAGTTCCCTGAAGCATTCTCATTCAAGTTTAAATTGAATGGCCAGCATGAAATGCTACATATGGTGTTGCCAAGATGAGTGTATCTATTGTCCTGCATTGGGTGTGCGCAAATTGCTTTTCCTTCTGCTGATAATATGGACTATATTTTACAAAAGGCTTCACGCATCTGGGTTAGTTGCTACTGAAATTATGGCAAAGGAAATGTTAAAAGGCTTTTGAACTAGCCTTATGAATATTATTTTGATCCATTAGCAAGGTTGTTTACTTTTTTGTGCCTGCCAAGAAAAGAAATATTTTGGTAATTATATTGCTTTTGAAATTCTGCCAATGAAAGATGCAAAGAGAGATAGGTGAACCAGCAGATTTTTTGTCTCTACTCCAACACACACACACACACACACGCACACACACACACACACACACACACACACACACACACACACACACACACACACACAGAGTGAGTAGCACATCTCATATTAATAAGTTACCTTCCAAGATTAAAAAAAAAGACTATGAACTGATCCATCCACCTCATCTGGGGGAAATGAAACATTTAGATTTTGTTCCTATTGAGTGTATGGTTTGATCAATTAAACATCATTATAGTCTATTTGGGTGGTTCTGAGGAAGCCAGCCACAAGGCAGTGGAGGCTTGAAATCAGAGTTTTCCTTCTCCTAGATGAGCTGCCTTCACTCATGGAAAAGGCTTCAGGAGTTAACCTAGAGGCAAAATCCGGAGCTGGAGTCCCGAAGGCAGCTCGTGTCGTTCTGCCAACTCCTGCGACATTGCTGGAACCAGTTGTATTGGCTCTTGCCTTTCCATTGGACCATTTCAGCAATGTGGAGAGGGGGGATCTGCTGCTTGGGTAACAGCCTATCCTCCATACTACTTTACCTAGGCTTCATGCTCTGGAGAGGACACTCCCCGATTCAGAGCATGTCACCATAGTCTCTCAAGACTGAAGGATACCTATGAGGAAGCCAGAGCTGGCTAGATATGTTAGTGGGCTGATGTATCAGTCTGTACTACTGCAAGGTGGAAGCTATAAATCACTTCTTACACTGAGAAAATCCTGATAAGGATCACTGTAAATCAGAATTAACTTGTATGCAACACTCAAAAAGAGATGGGTGCAAACATGTAGGCTCTACCACCCACATCCCATAACATCAGGAAGTGACACAGATCTTCACAGTCTCAGCACAAAAATGTGCCCAGGGACTAGAAGCATGTTTAGCTGAATATGCTTACAGTATATTCATGACTGGCTGCATGCTTCCTGCACCTATGCAAATCTTCACATCAAACAAAGATCTTCATGACTTCCAACTAGGATTCAGACATGGGGGGAGGACTTATGTGCATGCCCACATTACTACCCCCCTTTGAGTACTGTACACTTTCTGGCTCAATGTCTGAATAGTTCTAGACCGGTAGCAGGCCAACTGGCGTGTAGAATAAAGAAAGCAGCTTATTATACTATAGGGTGCAGCTGTGCAGTGTTTCGTTGCCCAGTTTATTATTCCCTCCTTTTCCCCCCTCTCTCATCCATCTCCCCTCCCCTAAAACTGGAAAGGCCACCTCAAGAAAGAGCATACAAGATGGAAGAAGAAGCACAGCATGCACTGGTGTCATAGGCTTCCAATAAACAGAGTCCTCTTGAAATTCTAGCTCAGACAAAGTGATCCTGCAATCTCCCATCTGACCCTTTGACACTGATACTTTTGTAATGCATCCATTTTGGTCAGCATTGTCTGATTGTATGTGATTTGAGGGTTTGCACCAGAGTACAGTGGTGCCTCAACTTACGAATGTGCCTACATACGAACAATTCGACTTACGAACAGCTCCATTCACAAAATTTTGCTTCAACTTGCGAACGGAGCTTTGACTTATGAACAAGAAAACACAGAAAAAAGTGGGAAATTGACTTTGGACTGTGTGGTACTGCCTGGTACTGTAATTTTAAAATGTAAAAAATGGCTTAAAAGGTGCTTGGTTTAGTTTAAAGCTGCTTGGTTTTAAAGGTGTTTTGTTTAAAAGGTGTTTGTTCCCTCCTGTGACGGCTGCAATGATGTCACCTGCCTGTCATTGCTATGGCTGGAGTTCATCTGCCTATAGCAGGACAGGAGGTAGGACTTCAGAGGGAGGAGCTAAGGTATATAAGGGGGAGTGAATGATGTGTGAGTCAGATAGGGACTTGGTTAGGGTCTTGTTAGGGACCTAGGGCATGTGCAGGTTATGAGGTACTGTGTTAGTGAAGGTCTGTGTGAGAGAGTGTATGAGGGGATACTTTATTATATTGATTGCCTTGTTTAGTTAATACAGTGATTTACTATTACTTATGTTGTATCAATAAACAATCATTTTATTTTTAAAATCCATACAATTGTCTGAGGAGTCAGATATGTGTGTGGTTGGTGGCAGCGTGTAAAGTGTGTATGTAAGAGTGACGTGACACCTCCTTTGTGACGTGAGAGGAGGCTGTCACAATAAAGCTGGTGTCCAGTGGTTGGGATATGAGTTGTCCAGTAAAGCCTTGGCCAAAGTGACCAGAGCAAAAGGATTTCAGTTAGGGTCACCTGAAGTGTAAAGCTTGGGTAACTCTCTAGAATTTGACTCAAGGGGAGCAAATTTAGTGGAGAGGCGCTTGAGCTTCAGAGTGGGAGAACTGATATATGAGCTCTGTGGTGTCCATTTTGTGAGGGAGAGTGGCCCAAAGCGGAGGCTGTGCTGATTTGGTCAGAGTGTCCAGAGTTAGGTGAACTCTGTTGGGACAGACCAAAGGCAGCAAAGCTGAGGGATCTCCATTGTAAACAGCAGAACCTAAGTGTGTGGGTAGAGCTGTAATAAAATTTAAAGTTGTGCCAAAGGCAGAAATATAAAATAAAGTATCCTTAGTTTGGCAAGAGGCCCAGTATAAGGGGAAGAAGACGCCAGAGAAGCGTAGTTACAGTTACCAGCTTAGCTAGACCAGCTGGAATACACTGCTAATAAATAGCAGACCTTAGCACAGGAAAGAAAAATAGTGTTTTACACAGGGGCTTGGAAATAGTAAGGAGCCTCTTGTGCAATTAACATGCCTTTAACGCGCAGTAAAACGGCTGAAAGTGAGCCAAAATCTCCAGGGATGTCTGATAGGTCTGGGGATGAGTTTAATGGTGAGGAAAGGTTTGCCTCAGTGCAGGAGGAAGAATTTACTAGTGAACATTTATCAGAATTGAGGAAAATTCAGTTAGCCCAGGCACATGAATTTCAATTGAAACAGCTAGAAAAAGAGGAAAGAATGAGGCAATTAGAAGTAGAAAATGAGGAAAGAATAGAAAGGGAAAGGATTGCCCTAGAAAAAGAGGAAAGAGAGAGACAAAGACAATTTGAACTGGAGAAGGAACGTATGGCCTTTGAGATTAGAAGGCTGGAATTGATGAACCAGAATAATAACAACAACCGAAATTCTAGTCTGGAAGAGGGCCAATTATCAAAAGCAGATTTAAAGAAATTCCCTTCTTATAAACAGGGGGACTCTCCTGAATCGTTCCTCACAATTTTTGAAAGAACATGTTCAGATTTTTCTGTCAGAGAATCAGAGAAAATGATAATTTTAAGGTCTCTACTTAGTGGGAAAATGGCTGAAGTCTATGCTGATATGCCAATTGAATTCAGTAAAGATTATTCAGAGTTTAAAAAGATGGTTTTTACTAGATTTGGCATAAATGCAGAACACCTGAGACAGAAATTCAGAAAACTTTCAAAAAAATCAGATGAATCTTACACACAGCTTGGTTTTAATTTAGAAAAATGTTTGGACCGGTGGCTAGCACAGGAGAATGTACAGACGTTTCAACAATTAAAAAAAATGTTATAGGATTGGAACAGTTCTATTCCTTACTCCATGGTGAAATTAAATATTTGGTACAAGAAAAGAAACCTTCAGACATTAAACAGACAGCTCAGATTGCTGATTTTAATTTCTCAAATAAGGGGGCCTGTAAATTCTGAGGGAAAATACATGAGGAAGACATGGGACCCTAAGTACCCCAAAGGGCTAGTTCAGAGCCAGTCGAAAGTGGGTGGCCATTTTGTTGAAAAGCCTTCAGGACAGAGCCAGGCCAAGAGCCAGGTTTTGGAGGGAAAAGAAAAATCAGAAAGATTTGCTGGCAAAAGCTCATGGGGAGAGAAAATTTGCTTCGCTTGTCAGGGGAGGGGACACATTGCTTCCCAGTGTTTTAATACAAAACAAATTAAAGAAATTTCTCCTCAGAAAGTGAATTTAAAAGAGACCAAGTCTGTATATTGCATACAGAACAGTCAGATGACTCCCTCTAGAGGTAGCTCTGTAACCATGGAAACGAAAACAGAGGCAGCTAAGACCTCTGAAATTGATACTTTGAGTGAGCAGATTTCAAGCGATGATGAAAATCTGCCTATAGCTGAGATTAGACACTGCTTGTATATTCAAGCTAATTCTCAGTTACTTGAATCAGCTGGTGACAAAATAAAAATATTTGAAAACAACTATACAGCCTTAAGAGACACTTGCTCCCAAGTTACCATCTGCCACTCTGACATTGTACCTCAGAAATGTATAATTCCTAATCAGCACCTGACTCTCAAAGGGATTGGGAAGGAGGTAGTGATTTTACCTGTGGCAGAAGTTTTAATAAATTATCAAGGATGGCGGGGTAATTGGCGAGTTGGGGTTTCTTCTCAAATTCCTACACCAGTCCTTATTGGTACTGATTTAGCAAAACATGTCAAAAGTGCCTTGGTGATTACACGGTCACAATCAGAACAAATTAAGGCTGCAAGAAATGGTACTGAATCACAAGAGAAAGAGGAAAATATACCCCAAGCTGAGGCGTTTTCTTTAGAAATACCTCAGAAAAATATATTCGCCAAAGAACAGATAGCAGACCCCACTTTAAAGATTTGTTTTGAAAAAGTGGATGACAAAGAATTATCCCTTGAATGTCCTGAACGTTTCATTATCAAACGTGGGTTGCCTTACAAAGAAAAACTGATCAATATTTCAAAAGGGGGACTTGAGATTATAAGTCAGTTGGTTGTACCTGATAAATATCGTCCCATGATTCTGGAAAAGGGACATGCAGACATTTTCGCAGCACATTTGGGTATAAATAAGACCAAACAGAGAATATCCCAGAATTTTTATTGGCCTGAAATGGGAAAACAGATTAGAATTTTCTGTCAGAGATGTGATGTATGCCAGAAGCAGGGTCATAACCGTGACAAGACTAAAGCAAAGCTGTGCCCTTTACCAGTAATTTCAACGCCTTTTAAATGTCTAGGAGTGCATATTATAGGTCCATTACCCACAGTCACTAAGAGAGGGAACAGATTTATTCTTACCATTGTGGACCATGCCACGAGATACCCTGAGGCAATTCCTTTAAGAAATATTGAGACCCATACCGTAGCTGATGCTCTGGTGAACTATATGAGTAGGATGGGTTTCCCTTCAGAGATTATCACAGATTTAGGAGCATCATTTACCTCCAAACTTATGAAGAAATTATGGCAGATTTGTGGAATAAAACACCTAGAAACTTCTCCCTATCATCCGGAAAGTAATGGGTTAACAGAGAGATTCAATGGGACCCTCATGAGGATGATTAAAGCCTATTTAGCTGAGAACCCTAATAACTGGGACCAAAATTTACAGCTACTTTTATATGCCTACAGATCAGTCCCACAAGAGAGTACTGGGTTCAGCCCTTTTGAGCTATTATTTGGATCTAATCAAGCAAAATTGGGAACAGTGTATTGAAGAAGATCCCCAGAATGTAGTCACTTATATTGACTCCTTAATGAACTGCCTTAAAAGAAATCTGGATTTGGCTGTTGAAAATCTAAAAACTCAAAAAGCCAAACAGAAACTGTGGTATGACAAAAAGGCAAGAGAACATCAGTTTAATCCTGGGGATGAGGTTCTCATGCTGAGACCCATTAAGGGGAACAAATTACAACTAAGATGGAATGGTCCATATAGAGTCATTCATAAAATGAGTGACCTCAATTATATTATTGAGGGAGACGAAAGTTTAGGCAGGAGGGTCGTTCATGTCAATGCCCTTAAGCCATATTATAGAGAAATGAAAAATGTGCTGTTTGCAATGAAAGCAGCTGGAAAAGAGGAACATGAGTTACCCTTCTGGGAAGGGAGGGGTCAACAAAAGTTCAACCCACAAGAGGTGCAGATCAGCCCTGCTCTATCCAGTGAACAGCAAAGTGATCTTAGAACATTAGTTACAAAGTATCAAGAAGTGTTCTCCAACAAACCTGGTGTCGCCAAGGAAGTGTTGCACAGAATTGATACAGGGACTGCTTCCCCTCAATCTGTAACTCCTTACAGAGTAACTGGCCCTTATGTTGAAAAAGTACGCAAAGAGCTAGATGAAATGCTGAAAGATCAAATTATTGTGCCCTCATCTAGCGCGTGGTCAGCCCCTATAGTTCTAATGGACAAGCCAGATGGAAGTGTCAGGTTCTGTGTAGACTACAGAAAGTTAAATGCAGTAACTAAACCTGATGCTTATCCCATGCCCAGGCTTGATAACCTAATTGAAACTATTGGAGGTTGCAAATTCATTTCCTGTTTGGACCTAACTAAAGGGTTCTGGCAAGTAAGAATAGACCCTAGAGACCAAGAAAAAACCACATTTTGTAGTCCTTTCGGCCTGTATGAGTTCCGGGTCCTCAGTTTTGGCCTTCGAAATTCACCAGCTACATTTCAAAGGCTAATGGACAAAACTTTGCAAGGGCTCAGTGCATTTACTGTGGCATATATCGATGATATAGGGATCTTTAGCAACACCTGGCGGGATCACCTATGTCATTTGGAAATAGTATTACAGAGATTAAAAGATGCTGGGTTGACTGTAAAGGCCAGTAAGTGTCAACTAGGAAGCCCTGAAATGAAGTACTTGGGTCATAGAGTTGGGGGAGGCCTTATCAAACCCGTAGAGACCAAGGTAGATGCAATCCTTAAATGGCCCAGACCCAATACTAAAAAGAAAGTAAGATCCTTCTTAGGTCTGGTAGGGTACTATAGGAAATTTATTCCCAGCTTTAGTGAGACCGCTGCACCCTTATCTGAGCTGACGAAGAAAAGGAGCAGTGACCGTGTTCCCTGGTCCCAAGACTGCGAGGTGGCGTTTGGGAGACTGAAAGAAGCATTAACCAACCACCCTGTGTTGTATGCTCCTGACTTCAACAAAGAATTCATCATCTATACTGACGCCTCTAACGCCGGGGTAGGAGCGGTGCTGTGCCAACATGATGACAATGGAGACCAACATCCTGTGTCCTACCTAAGCAAGAAACTTCAACCAGGAGAAAAGCATATGTCTACCATCGAGAAAGAGTGTTGGGCCATCGTGTACGCGATCCAGAAATTAAAAGCCTACATCTGGGGACGACACTTCATATTGTGCACTGATCACTCACCTCTAATGTGGCTAAAGACTATGAAAGCCCAGAACAGTAAACTGATGAGGTGGGCGCTTCTTTTGCAGGACTACGACTTCGAGGTTAAGGTTGTCAAAGGGACTATGAACTGCGTTGCTGACGCCTTATCCCGAAGACCTGAAGACGACGGATGAATAAACAGGGACTCTTAAAAATTATAATTAAGTGTAAAAGGTTGTAAAATGTTATTGTGATTGCATTATTATCTGTGTATACTTTTGCATTTGCTTATTTGGAAAGTAAGTATATTTAAAGAGATGTTTATGCATAAAAATGTTATGTGGTTGTGCTATGTATTGTATTGGGGTATGTATTGTTATATTTGGTGTGCAGTTGTTTTGGGATGAAAAGCACTTTAGCTTTTCCCCGCAAAACAACTTTATAAGGGGGGAGGTATGTGACGGCTGCAATGATGTCACCTGCCTGTCATTGCTATGGCTGGAGTTCATCTGCCTATAGCAGGACAGGAGGTAGGACTTCAGAGGGAGGAGCTAAGGTATATAAGGGGGAGTGAATGATGTGTGAGTCAGATAGGGACTTGGTTAGGGTCTTGTTAGGGACTTAGGGCATGTGCAGGTTATGAGGTACTGTGTTAGTGAAGGTCTGTGTGAGAGAGTGTATGAGGGGATACTTTATTATATTGATTGCCTTGTTTAGTTAATACAGTGATTTACTATTACTTATGTTGTATCAATAAACAATCATTTTATTTTTAAAATCCATACAATTGTCTGAGGAGTCAGATATGTGTGTGGTTGGTGGCAGCGTGTAAAGTGTGTATGTAAGAGTGACGTGACACCTCCTTTGTGATGTGAGAGGAGGCTGTCACACCTCCCTCCCTCCTTTCCTGCCCTTTTTTTAACCTTAGGTCATTTTAGGTTAAAAAAAGTTCTCCCCCTAGTGGCAAAGGACAGATTAACTGCTTTTGTATTAGTTCCTATGGGAACTAATTAGTTCCTATGGGAACTAATCCTTCGACTTACAAACGATGCCTCTACATAAGAACAAAAAAACCTCCAGAACGGATTAATCAGTTTTCAATACATCCCTATGGGAAATGTTAATTCAACTTATGAACATTTTGACTTACGAGCACCATTCCGTTACGGATTAAGTTCGTAAGTCGAGGTACCACAGTACTAAGTATTGTTTGAGTGTAAAGCAATTTGACATCACTTTCTCTTCCAGTGCCTCTCTGTACAACAATCTACATGCCTGTAGCATAGTTTTGAAATTGGTGGATCCATGGAGAATTCACATCAAGAGTTTTGTTGTTAATCTTTAGCTCTGTAGTCATCAGATTCCCTCCTTTCTGCTCAGCTGTTATCATTCTCTTAAGAACTCAGGTCTTACCTCTGCACATTGCATACATGTATACATGTATACCTACATTGTCCCATAAATCAGCTATTGAACAGCACAAGTTGCACTCTATTTGGCCTTTGATAATTCATGCTGTTTTTCATAGAGCTGCAGCACAGCACACAGTCCCCTTCGGAAAGAACTCACATCCACACTTCCTATTCTAAGAAAAAAGACAGTGTTTATTACAGAGATCCACTGAGATAGGAAAGATAAGAGGTATCGTAGGTTTGGTAACGAAAGCAGAGTTTACTCTCAGAAACAAAGGGAAGATGTCTCTCCTCTGTCTTCTTCCAGAGGTGTACTCAACAACAAGAGCAACCCAAAGAATATTAGTCCAGGTTGAGGGAAGGTTAATGTAGGTCAGAGCAGGTGAAGAACAACCTAGGGAGCTTGAGAATATCCTTCTCTCATTATCTACACCTCTCCATACAAAGACTTATGTCTTCTTCACTATAAGCCAGGTCTTGAAGACTCTTTCTGTTTGTTAAATCCGCAACAGATGTGATAAAATTTCTGTATGGAATCCTATTAATTACATTGCAGGCATTTACACATTTTTAACTTCCTAAGAAGATCAGCTATAAGGCCTGAAAGAATATGCCTAGTAAGATTAAAATGATCACTTACTGGTTTGTTAGTGTTCTTCTCCTTAGATGTGGTTGTTAATTTTTTTGCTTTAAAGAGATTCCCATTCCTCCATTATGCATGGCAATTGGACATTTGATCCAGGAAATGAAGTGAATCATATTGGTAGAGATACATGCATATAACTGATGCTACAACTCAGTCCACACATAATGTTAGTCAGATTGATTAGAGAACATGGTTAGCATTTAGATCTCTTACAAAATCTTACGCTTTACAAGGTTCTACTCTGTAAATTTGTGCTTGCCACTGGTAAACAGTTGGCAAGTTAAGTTTTGTGGTTGTCTGTATGCCAAATCCTCTTCTTCAGGCATTTAAGATATACTGTATAGCTCATTCTTGTGAACATGTTGTTGCTTTTTTGTGCAGTGTGGGGTGAGCTGTAGGTAATAATGAGAAATAGTCTATCTTCCCTTTGGGTTTGTTTATTAACAGAATAGTTGTATTTTGGGAATGATAAGATATTACCTTTTCCATCTTCTGAATCTAATTAATTTGAAGAACCATTTATATAAACAGAATATGATACACATCACTCTGCACGTTAGACATTGCCCAAATTCATTAATTAAAAGTTTTTTAATGAATACTTTTAAAAATTCTTCCCCTGCTTGCGATGTTTTGTCTCTTTTTCAGTTCAAAACTTTCATAATTAAACCAGAATATTACATTTCTTTGCATAATTTTGTCTGGTAATTAGGAAGTGCATTTTGACCTCAAAAATTAAATGACCCACTCCTTAGGATTCTCTTTTAATCATAGTTAATTATAATTAGGGATATGTTGAGATTAAGACATCCGGATTCTGTGGATGTTCTATGCAAAATATACAGGAGGTGAATTAGAGAGTTTGTGGGAATGGGCAGACTTACCGATCCTTCCTACCTTGTACAGTATATTTGGATCACGTTCACTGGGACTGAACAATGGGAATTGTCTATATGGAACAGTGTCCATACCAAATAGGAGTCTCCACCCCTAAGCCTGACTGTTGTGACCTTTCCACCTGAAATAGAGTATGTTATATATACCAAATATGTTCACTCCTCTGTTGCTTGTGTAACATTATATGCCTGGTGGCAAGCAATTACCACACTGCACTTTCCAGGTATGCACACCAGTCCTTATTCTCAGTGCGTTCAATCAACACAAGGGCATATATCTATTATCCACTTGGCAAATCCAGAAAACGTAGGAAATCAGACATATACCTTGCATTGTAATCCTACATGATAATGATTGGAAACAATTGCTGTTGATTTCAGGGGAGTGGGAGGGGTAGGTCAGAGGGTAGCCTACACCAATTACAAAATATAATAGCCCAAATCCTGCTGCCTAGGATGGTAACTTCTATTAGAGTAGGGCCACTGAATAAATGAGAGTGATTCATCTCCTCTGGAAGTTTAATTGATTCATGGGCATACTCTAGTTGTGACTTACTTTAGTATACTAAATTGCAATTAGTGTAGGCCCATTTGAATCAATGGAACTTCTGGAGGACTTGATTCATGAAATCTCCATTGATTCTGTGGGTCTACTTTAGTGCAATTTACTATACTAAGCAACAGGGTTTTAGCCAATGATGGAGACAGAAGCTGCTTTTTACAGAGAGAGACACTTTGAAAGATTTGTGTATCACATACTGTAGCTGTGTAAAGTAAAAAAAAACCTTGATTGTGTGTTCGTATATCTACATTTTATACTATTGCAAATACACATGTATAACATCAGAAAAGTCTTTATCTCAAGATAAATACTATGGTGTTATCCTTGTCTGTAGTGATCGGTAATCAATGAAGGTGATTATTTTGTTCAGAGGGGTAGGAAAACTGAAGATATCCAGAGCATTCCATCATCTTTTAAAGTATAACTTGAACATACTTTTAAACCGTATTTGCCAGCGCACAAGGTGACCGGCCGTATAAGACGACCCCCCCCCCAACAGGAGGAGGAGGAAGAGGGGAAACGGGTGGGTGACGGGCGAGCAAGCGCGCGGCTGGCTCAGCTGTGCGGGGCAGCGGGCAGCCCGGTGGCAGCTCAGGCATGGCAGCAAGAGGGTGAGGAAGAGCGGAAGAGGCTGAGTGGGTGGCAGCACGAGGAGGAGGAAGAGGAAAAGGGAAATGGGCAGGTGGTGGGCAAGCGAGGGTGCGGCTGGCTCAATGGTGCGGGGCAGCGGGCAGCTCGGCGGCGGGCTCTGGCCACTCAGGCATGGCAGGCTGTGCTTCCCTCCCTCCATCCAGACCGACTGCCTGCCTGCCTGCCTGCCCACCTGCCTTCCTCCCCGGCCAGCGCGGCCCCGTGTCATTCAGTGTACCCAGCGTACAAGACAACCCCCCCACTTGGAGGCATGTTTTTTGGGCCCAAAAGTTATCTTGTACGCCAGCAAATACGGTAACTTTACTAGCTATTAAAAATAAATAGGACGAGTGTTATATGCTTCATTACCCATATTCACAAGTTTAAAACGTGTTCAACCTATTAAGTTGCAATTGAATTAGTGCATAGAAATAATGCTTAAGGCCAATTCAAAAAGAAAAACTGAACCCACAAAAGCACAGAAATTCCCAAAGAATGCAGACTTCCAGGGAATCATTAACTTCTCCATACTTAAGATGACACATGATCTCTCTAGTCTGCAATTCTTTTCCATAGAAAAAGCCAATGGAAAGCCAAGGCACAAGATATGTGTGCCACGTCTCCACTCACTCACTCACTCACTCACTCACTCACTCACTCACTCACTCACTCACTCACTCACTGATTGATTGATTGATTGATTGATTGATTGATTGATTGATTTGATTTGATTTGATTTGATTTGATTTGATTTTTATCCCCACCCTTCTAGACATATGTCTACTCAGGGCGGCTCACAATAAAATTATTCATAAAAAGAATTAAAACAATGATTTACATTGACAATATTAGTATTAATCAAGATGGAAAATATGAAACAAAAGATTAAGTAGAAAGTAAAAGTCAAGTATTGACAGGAGGTAAGGCCTGCCTAAAGAGCCAAGTTTTAAATTGGCTCATGTTCCTAGCAAGTGATATGCTGGTCCAATTCTTGAGGAGATAATCTAGAGTTATCATGACTAGCAGCCATAGATTGCCCTACCCTCCAAGAGTTTGCTTCACCTGCATTTAAATCAACACAGGCTGGCAGCCATCACTACATGTTAGCAAATTCCACAGTTTTAAGTACGGAATGTTTGAAACAGTACTTTTTTCCCAGTAGGATCCAATATGCTGAAGGCTTATTATATGTAGAAGATAGTGGCACTGTAAGTGAACTGACAGGATTCTGTGAAACATCCTTCTGGGTTTGTCTAGCCTCATCATTATTCCACATGCCAGAATGTGCCCTAGCCTGACATATCAAACTGTGCCTTGGCATTATAGGGAAAGATCTATGCTGTTGAGTTGCTGATTTGCGAACAACTTATCTGACTCTGCCCCTGTACTGTGCTTCTCCATTTGGAGCCAGCGATAAGTCCCCGCATAAGCAGGCTGGTGTTAAAGGGAATACAAATAGAACACCACTGTCCTGGAGAACCATTATACATATTGATAGCTGATAAAAAATAGTGGTGTTTCTACATCCTCCTCTTTTTAGCAGGGCTATGAATAACATCTTAGAAAACCTCGTCCTCTTCCATTGTACACTTGTTATTTATATGGCATGTTTCCAAGAACAGGTATTAGTAAACAAACTATGTGTTCCCATAGTGCTTTATGTGGCAGTAAAAAAGTTCAATGTCTTTTCATTACTATTGCTGAATTTACCTGTTGAGACATTCAGATTTTTTTAAAAAAATACATTTCAGTTCCATGCGTAAAATGGTACCACTGTGGGGTATCAACTTGCATTTTAAAGCAGTAAATCCACAAAATTACATTACACTTATAGTTGTCATCAAAGTGTAAAAGGGAGAATTAATCTTCCAGAATTTAATTTTGCCTGAATTTTAATTCCTTTCTTTATTACACAGGGGATTTATAGATTTTTTTCCTCCCTTAATGTATCTGGCTTCACAAAGTTTATGCTTGAGTAAATGATATGCTACAGTACTAAAGTAATTTTCTAGCTGATAGTTTTAGCATTGTCTTCTTATTTTCTAATAATTTACATACAACTATTACGATACTGAATTTATGTCTCAATTCAGCACAAGTGTTATGGTTACAATATTTCCACACTTGGCTGATCTTCTCAGTTAGATGTACCTTTGCTTGGGAGAACTTTGGATATTTCCACTCCTATTTTCTATCTGTATGGTTTGTAATTCACATAGATATGTAGAGATTTTGAAGGAGGGTCCTCTCTGTAGACATATTTGAACAATGAGTTCAAACAGCATGCCTCTGACACATTTTTGCTTTTGTGGGATAATCACGAACTGCCTAAATATATATATATTTAAGTTAGCCGGCCCGTCAGCCAGCCTTGGGCCATCTGTGCATGTCCTCGCTTACCACCTGACAGGTGGAGACATGTGCAGATGGCCCCCGGCCTGCAGTGGGGCTCTTAAAATTGTAGTGGCAGCTGAGGAAGAGGAGGCAGTGGCAGGAAAATGCAGGGAAGCAATGGGGGCAGTGGGAAGGGGGGCAGGCTGTAGGGGGACAATGGACTAGGAGGTTCATAATTTGCCCCAAACTTTGTTGGTTCAGGAAAGTTCAGGTTCTCCAGTTTGGATGAACCTGAACCGATCCGAACCAACGAATAAGTGGTTTTTAAAATTAATCTCCTGGTTCATTTTTAGCTTCATGCCCATCTCTAATCTTGAATCATTTCATACAAAATGGATGCAGCAGATAACCCTGGTTGGGAAATATTGGCATAGTCTTTTACTTTTATTTACCTTAACATTGCAAACCACATTTCTGTCTGATGGTTACCAGATGACACTATAATCAAGTGAGGGCAAATGGGCAGCACCAGCAAATAAGAGATCAGTTAAAACAGTACCAGAGCAACATCGTACTAGTGGAAAAACCCACTGAAGTAAGGGTTTCCCGACTCTTATTCTTGAGAGCTGGTTGATAGTACTGCGACACAAGGACTCCACCAACCTCCAGGCAAAAAGAATCTAAAAACAGAGCCATTAGAAAAATGACACTGTCCTGGATTACCACTAACTGCATCTTTAATAGTTTTGGAACCCTAAAAAAGGCAATTCTCTAAGTATTTGAACCCAAACTGTGTATTTCACATCTTGCAACCACCTTGCAAAAACCTAATAGTTATGCTGCTTGTCTCCCTTTTTAGTTACTTGTGTGAAGTGTGTCCCATGAGACAAAGTGCTCAGTGTGCAAAAAGGAATTTTGCATAGATGTTGAAGAGTTTGATAAGCACGATGGCAGACAGTCCAGCTGAATTTTGAAGGTAATATTTCAGTCTAGCAGTTGAGGTAGCTGGGCTGTCTTCATACTTATATATTGAGTGGTATTGCTAGTGTTAAACCATGGTTTCAGAAAGAGAAAATTGATTCTTATATAGCTGATCAGGAACTGTACTATTGTAGAAGTATGATGACTCCGCATCAAAAACAAAGCACTCTGTCCACAAAGAAGCCTACTTCCCAGCATGCTAGCTTTCTGTAAGCGGGGAGTTTTTGTCATGCTACAGTAGTCCCAACCTGGTTTCTGAAGTGGTACATTCCAGATGCCTTGCACCCAATAGACTTTTTGTGTCTTTTAATGCCACATAATTCAGAAATGTTTTAGACTGTATTCAAAGTAGCAGCATCTGAATGAGCTGAAGAAATACTGTACTGCTATTTTGTTGACTTCCTGAGGCACATATTCTATGGAAGAAACAGGACAAGTTTAAGTGAAGATATATTCATTTAGACTATGCCTTTAGCAGTCATTGTGGGAAGACAATGAATAACCTATGAATATTTAAATGTAGAAATATGACATAACTATGATAATTCAAGTTATAAATATTCTATGGACTGCCTAAGATTGTATATTCTTCTACTTCACAGCTTCCTAACTTGTACAATCTATTTTTAGGATTCAATTATCATTTCAGGAGCCATGTTAGCATCATTTTAAAATGGAAAATCTTGCCTTTAGTCAGGGCGTGTTTTTATTTAAGCCAGGTAAAACTTTAAAGCTGCTTCTAATGATCTATTAATTGTTTTCAAAGCAATTGTTAGCTTTACTCCCTTTATTTAACCATCCTCAGCTTGTTGGGTAGGGGGGAAGAGATAACTTCTGCAGCAGGGACTCCTCAACTTGCCTGGATTCCCTGAATAATTTATCGACCGTATTTTCTAGTAGGCTAGCTCAGTGGTTCTTAACCTTGGGTTACTCAGGTGTTTTTGAACTGCAATTCCCAGAAACCCCAGCCAGCACAACTGGTGGTGAAGGCTTCTGGGAGTTGCAGTCCAAAAACACCTGGGTAACCAAGGTTAAAAACCACTGGGCTAGCTGAATAGCTAAGTGAGGGCCTAATCACACCTGCCAAAAGAACCCCAGTTATGCTGAATCTTTCCATACCTTTGTTGTACTGATACATTTTTTTTCGTGGTCACCTAGTATATATACTGGCAAGTGCATTCACTTTTTATCTTAATGGTATCATTTCATTTCTTTCTTTCTATTTGAACTGTTATAGCCGGCTACACTGCTCTTAATTTTTTATTGATTCATTTCCTCTACTGTCTCTTGGGGCAATCATGTCCCCATGTCCTTTAAAAGAAAAATAACAAAATTGATCCATCAGCAGTGCAATAGAGAGGTCCAAGCCTTCTCTCCTCCTCCCCTTTTGCCTCCCCTCCTTTACTCAACCACTCTGCAGAGGAAATAAATCACTTTGCAGGTCTTTTGCACAGCTTTGGGAGGAGGAAATGAGTTTTGAAAGACTTCCAAAGGATTAAAAAAAAACAGAGTGATGAGATGCAATGCTTCTTTCTTTACAATTAAAATTAGGAAATGTTTCTGCTCAAGCCTTCTTTCACCTTAAAGGAGGGAGGAAGGCTGTATCCTTCGAGCTGCCTCCTTCTGAGCAATGTATTCGTGTTGTTTTTGCTAGTACTAGCTGTTACTGCCAATGTGTCAATATACCTTTAAAAGAATTTAAGGGGGGGAGGTACAAGCACAGTGACCACAAAGTGGCCACAGCACCCAGAAACCCAGCTCCTTTGCAAAAGAAATAAATCAATGTCATCATTCACCGCAGGCTGAAACGATAAGGAATGAAGTGATTTGTTCATTGGTACAAAATAAACAACCCTCCTGGCAAGGGCAAAATAAACTGGAAATAAACTGCGAGTCAGGAAAATGAGTTGATCCTGGCTGTGCGTTGTGTGCTTGGAAATTTATGAAACAATCTAAAAAAGGGCCTTGTCTGTATAACTGGGTTTTGTTTGTTTGTTTTTTGCCAGGTGTGCTCAAGCCCTAAGTTAGGTGTATTGACTGCAGAGGCAGAGGTTGGGAGTCCAGTTATCCACAATGACTTGCAGAAAAAGAGCTAGCCCATGTGAACCTGAGCAGGCTACACACTCCCAGAGTGCCCCTTGAAGGAGGGACTGGAAATCCACTTCGGAGTACTCTCTATGTAGAAAACTCTAGAGAGTCAGTATAAGTTGGAACTAATTTGATGATACACTGTGATTATTTCTTACATCATATGGTACAATATGCCTGTTATTTCCTCTCTTCAGCATGTTCTTTGACCCAAGTATAAAGTACATGTGAATAGTAAGAAACAGATACTAAACAGTGGGGAAGTGTGACATTTTCAGGGATACTGCAGCAATATAAGCATTAAAAAGATTTTTCTACACTGTGCTAAACAAAAAACTGAATTAGATTGCCAGTGTAGTTAAGCAGTTGATATAATCTTGGACTAGAGTTGAGGGGACCTGGGTTCAAATCTCTACTCAGGAATTAAAACTCCCTAGGAAATGGCTCTGGTAAAAGCATTTCTTAATTATCTCACATACCTTAGAAACCCTACTAGGGTTTGACTATTTTAGTGTGTTTTTTATATAAAAAAGATTAAATGATATCAGTTCCAAGAAACAGAAAACAAACAAACAAAGGTTGTATCCAATACGTAGTGTTGTCCCATTGGCAGAATTCCAGCACAGCCTTCCTACACCTCCAAAACTAGCTCTGGAGAGCTGGAAACCCCTCTGAAATGATGATTGGGACATACACGGAACTTGAAGAAGGAAGGAGGAAAATCAACATGAGTGGATCCTTAAGAATCAACAAACAATTCTTAATGCATTGATACAAATATATGAAAAAATGAAAAGACAAAAATGGGGGGAAGGGGATCCAGAAATCCAAGTGCCACATTGTTCAGTGGCTTAGAGGTTGGGAGTTCAATTCCCCACTGAGCCTCCTTGACAGGGCTTGGACTTGATGATCTTTGGGGCCCTTCCAGGTCTGTAGTCCTAAAATGATGATGAAGAAGAAGATTTTTCCTTCTTCTCCACATTTTTTAATTATTACTATTAAAGCCAATCTTCAACACAGTTCTTTTTTCAAAGATTTGGGGTGTGAGGGAGAAGAGCCATCCTGAAGATCAGAGTTGTGAAACTTTGGAGAGGGAAAAATTCAGCACGGTAACGGAAATAGAGGAGAAGGTCAAGAGAAAAACGCATCTAACCTCATCAGGAATCCTGTGGAAGACAACTCTTTCACTACTGAGTTTTCTTTCTTCTAAATCCAAGGAGATTTTTAAAGGGATTATTTCAGTCTATTGTTTTACTTGTGTTTTTTATATTGTTCTTATTTGTGAGTGCTTAATATATCTGCTTCCTGCTTTTTTAAATATGGTAATATTTTATTATTTAGCTTTTAAGTTTTTTTAAAAAAATACTGTAAGGTGCCTTGGATCCATGAGGGAAAAGGTGGCATAGAAGTATTTTAAATAAATAGATAAAATATTAACAAGAAGAAACCAGCAGTCTTAGCTGCATTTGGATCATGTGAGAATCCTAAACCTCTCCTCCTCCAGTGATCCTTACCTTGATTGCCGCTGTACTCATGTGAAAAATAGGGCTATGGTGATGCCCTGTTTCCTAGTGCCCGTCTGATGGCTAATCAGCTGGGCAGGAGACAAAAGTGAGCAAGGCTCTCTTGGACAGACAGAGAACTGTAGAAAGTGGTCCATGGGTTGTCTACCTGCCTTCTGTGGCACTCGCACAGGAACGCGCTCACTGCATTTTACGTGGAACGATTATTCCCTCAAAACCTCAAGGTTTTCTGAAAAGCTTCTCCATTCTTCACAGCCATTTCAGCGACACCGAATAAATAATAATCAATTGCTATTTGCCACTGTGTTCACAGTGACAATCTTTCACCCATATGCTACACTCTCCAGGAAACCATTGTACCTTCCATACCAGTAATGCTTTACTGACTTTTTTTTGAAAAGGTTAACAAGTGTGCTTTCTTTAATAGCCCCTTGATCATTGCAGAAGTCATGCTGAAAACATTAGTCATGCAGTCCAAGGGATATATCTATGTCTCATCCAATTATACAGAGGGTTTTTCTTAGTCTGGCATCTCTATATTAGCCCAGCTGGGATTGAACTGACATGTTTGTTAGGGGAAAGGGGTGCTTGATTCAATGAGTTTTGGGCGTCTGCCAATCCTGAGGTACTTGCCGGGATGCTCTCCATCTGGTCAGTCAGTTATTTTTGACTGCATAACCCATCTTAAAAATGGATGGGCACAACATGCCGTTACTGTTATGCAGTTTCCCCTAAGAAAAGTACTTTCCCAAATTACATTGTTCAATGGAAAAGCTCAATCACATAATGAACAGAAATGCTACCTGTATTTTTTGGATAAAAAATTTAGAACTTCCCATTTCCCTGGACCTATAAATAAGTTTTGATCCACCTTGGGACCTGAAATTTGCTTGTTCATGCCATTGGAAAATACACACATGCAGGGACAGTGTCAGGGAATTAGATTATTGGGTACCTTCCAAAGCCAGCATTTCAAAGGGGACCGGCTGTTGATAAATACAGTCTCCTGGTCCTGTTTGTATTCTTTATTTCTGCTGCTATGTGCTTTGGCCTGCAGAGTACCTGGCTTGCTCCAGTGATATTCTCCCTCCCTCTCTCTCTCTCTCTCTCTCTGTGTATATTAGCTTGTTATGTATATCAAGTTGCAACCAACTTAGGGTGGATACTACTTAGGGTCTTCAATGTATGCAAGATGTTTAAGGTGCCACACACACACCCTGTGAATCTCCATGGCCAAACAGGGATATGACTTCAGGTCTACCTGAGTCCTATTCCATTGTTCTGCTCAATACATACAGTTATGTATTTCCATTATATATGTCATGATAACATAGCCTCAGTTGACCCATTTTTGCTCTAGTGAGTTTTGACTTGATTGAGATTCCATTTTTCTGCCTATCTGGCTGTCAGTGAAAAAAGGAACGGCAATGTAGTCTCCAAAAACAATTTAAACACAGGAACAGGAGATACCTTTATTAGACCACTAAGCAGACAGCAGACAGCAGACAGCTAGTTTTTGATTATTTATCTTTCTCACATGGTGCATCAAGATTTTGTGGATAGTTCAGATAAATTATATTTATTTATTTATTGGATTTCTATCCCACCCATCTAGACTAAAGGTCTACTCTGGGCGGTTTACGAATTTAAAAACAATAAAGCCAAAAACATATATTATAGGTGCAGGATGGCAAAGTATAAGAAATTAAGATATGGCAGGAGGGAAAGCCTGCCCAAATAGCCATGTTTTAAGTTTATTCCTGAAAACACTCAGAGAGGGAGTGTTATATGAGAATCCCAATGTTTCACAGCAGTTGTTCTGTGCCAGGCAAGCTTACAGTGAGTTCAGCCTGCAACAGTCTTGTGGGATGTGCGTATACGGTTTCAAACTCCTCCCCAGGCAGCATTTATTTGGAATTCACTCACCAACTCTTCAGACAAAGAGCAGTGAAGTAATTTGCATCCACCTCAGTCCCCCATCACCTCCCTTTGAAACGCAACCTTTCTGGCTGAGGAAAAAGGCAATGCAGTAACATGGCCAGCGTTCATCAGGGAGCTGGGATGCAAATTACTTGGCTGCCCTTTGTTCAAAGAGTTGGTGAGTAAATTCCAAATTAAGGCTGCCTGGGGAAGAATCTGAAACTATATAACCCTCACAAGCCATTTGTAGACTGCCTCTGAACTCTCCATGAAACTTTGGCTTTCTTTGGTATCAGCCATGCTTTCCTCCAATGCCACATTTCAAATGAGTTTTTGTCTCTTCATTTCTCTACTGTCTTTCACATCATATGGATGATTTGGTTTCAAGCAGCAATCTTTGCCAACTCCCAGCTCTCCCTTGTTCTTTGTTTCAGAAGGCAAGGGGACATCTATCGGAAAACATGCACCCATCGCATTCATAGAGCTTTTCATCCAATATAGTTCTTTTTCCTCATATTGTCTGTTCCAAGGAAAAGGTCTGGAAATTGGAACATAGCTTTCTCGTCTGCTTTCTGTGTGCCAAATATGGCAACATTGGTCTACTTAGGAGGTTAAGGGAGATGTATGTTTTTTTCCACTTACTCACACCTTTGCTTCATTAAGTTCAAAAACAGCCCTTCAAAAAGGGTTTTGGCACAGAGGGACGACAGCCACATCTCAGCTGTTGTTGCTTCTGTCTTCTCCCAACAACCCTACTACAGATCATGTGCTCATCTTCCAGGATCCTCTTGCACTACCATTCACCAAGTGATACCAAGCAAGAGAAAAATCCCAGGAACTGACTCCTTTTCTCATCAATTAACCATTTCACAAAAATACAAAGTAATTGTCAGGGCTGTTGTGTGTGGTTTTTTTTGTTTTTTTTGTTTTTTTTTTTTTTTTTGACAACTGTGAATGGTGGTGAGCACAGGAGGGTATCTTGTAGACCAGTGCTTCCCAACCTTGGGTAACCCAGGTGTTTTTGGACTGCAATTCTCAGAATCCCTGGCCAACATCGTTGTTTGTGTTGATGGTTTTTGAGAGCTTCAGCCCAAGAACAACTGGGTTACCCAAGTTTGAGAAGCATTGCTGTAGGCCATCTTGACCATTGCCATTGGTGTTGTTAACATTCAGGCTGCCCTTTGCTATGTAAAGCCTGGCATCCTTTTCCCTGGCGGCCATGTAGGCATGATATTGTGCAGCATATGCTGGCATTTAGATTCATGGATAAAAGAAGCACAATGACCCACATTCATAAACTGTAGAGTTGTTGTTTTGGAGAACTGAATGTTAATATCTACAATCAAAATAAAACAAGGCAAATCCAGTGAGTTTATTTAATATTACAAGGATATTCCTACTCATTTACACTTACTAAAAGCTAAAACAAGAATACACTTCATGTACCTTTGCTAGCTGATAAGGAGGAAAAAAAGGTGTCCCAGTGCAATTTGAAATGCATAAAATAGCAAACACATATCATGCAATGCTGAAGGACAACAAGAATCTCCAGCTAATGCCTACAAGCTGTTATTAAAGACACAAAAGTAAGGGACAACAACAACAACAAAAATCTACCGGCAATTGTAGCTTCAGGTTCATCAGTTGAAGATGGGGACACTAGTGAGCATTTGTATTTGTCTGCTACAATGTTGATTTGCAGAATCTTTTCTTTGAATATGTCTTCTCACTCCAGATCATTCTACTGTGGCACTTTCCTAGAAATTATTTATCCTTTCTTCCCTTTATTCTTTCACACCACCAGATGTGACTTGCTTTAAGTCTTCCTTACTTTCAGCTTTGCATCTGAGCAGTCAAGACACAGACTAAGCTGCTGTTTGACTCCTGATCACAAATTGCAAAACAAAGCAAGCTAATTTGCAAGCTATGGAACATCAGAAAAATTCTTGAGTTTCTGATCAGCTTTTAACACCAAAGGGACTGTTGCTCCATAAAAGGAGCCCTTGTTTAGAGGCTATTCAGCCATTTGGCCCATTTGAAAAGCCTGGATTCCACTATGTTCGTTCATCTTCTTTTTAAAAAATAAAATAAATTATTTTTATTCATTTCAAACAAAAGGGAAAAAAAAGAGTGTGTGGGAAAAAGGGCTAAAAAGAAATGGGAAACATACATATATAGCGGTGTCAAATATGTCTGTAAGGTCTGATTTTGTTTAATCAAATGTAGATTAGATTATCTGTTAATTTGCACTGGACAGTCAAGTTCTTGGTTCTACTCTATTTTCATTTTGTTAACCTCAAATTCAGTGCTTCATTTTGCTTCTTCATCTTTGCGTATATTTGGCAATGCCTTTGTTTGTATCACTGTGGTGATGCCTCTGTCCTGCTGAACTGGCCTAGCTGCTCTCGACTACCATCAGAATCCAGGCAGCTGCTAGAAACCTTTGCTGTAAACGAATGTGAGGGATGCAATGCATCCGTTCTAGTAGGCCACAACGATATTTATTTATTTATTTAAAATATTTTTGTTCTGCCTTTTTCCTTGAGAAGGACCCACGGCAGGTTATATCATTGGAAGACAACATTTAAAGCTAAAAAGAGTAAGCATACAGATACTGAACAGGATCAAACAAATATCACACTGAAAGACAGTAAACAAAAGCAGCACCAAAAATGCATTCAAAGCAGCAAGGCATAACCATCCATTTAAAAACCCTACTCGGACAGTTGTTGGGAAAGGAAAGCTTGCCTGAAGAGAAAGGTCTTTGCTTGCTTGTGGAAGGACAGCAAAGATTGGGCCAGCCTGGTTTCTTGTGGAAGGGAGTTCCACAGTCTGGGAGCAGCCACAGAGAAGGTCCTGTCCCATGTCCCCACCGAACACACTTGTGTGGGTGATGAGATCAAGAGAAAGGCCTCTCCTGGTGATCTTAACAGCTGGGCAGACTCATAAAGGGAGAGACGGTCTTTGAGACCACTTGAACCCAAGCCAGTTAGGGTTTTAAAGGTTAGGACCAGCACTTTGAATTGTGAAACAGATAGGCAGCCAGTAGAAAAATGTCGCTATGAAGTCACAATGTCTGGTCATGGGCTTGACCATTTCTGTAATATTTAAAGGATGCTTTCATTTCCCGTAAGGGTAGACACTTTTAGCAATAGTTGTATAATAGTTGTTTCTGTATCACCCCAAGAGCTATTTGTCCACAACTAGGCTGAAATCCTTTTGCACTACTGCACAATAGAAATCTCCCATTCAGCCGTGGCAGATTGCTACTAAAAACCACAAAAGGCTCCCTTCGGTGCACCCAGCTTGCATATAATGCAATGAAGTAGTTTGCAATCCAAAATGGCAAAAGGAAGCCTTTAGTTAATGATAACATACCGCTGCTAATGACATGGTTCCCGCTGTGCAGGCAGACCATACGGAACAGGTTTCTGGCCACTATATAAAGAAACAAACTGTAGCTTTTTTCTGCTAGTAATGAACCAGTGTTAAATGAATGTTTCTTGTTTACATCTACAGATGACACTTTTTTCAGAAAAGTTCTGACCAAGTAATAAAAAGGTGTTTTTTTTAATGAGACTGAAAATTGGTAGTCTATTCCACTCTTCCATTACTGGCAATGATTGACTCTGACATTTGGCGATATTGAAATATATTTAGAGATTCTTCTGCATCAGGCATGGACTTAAATAAATTGTGGGCTTAACATTGTACAAAAACGAGTGGGGCTCCTGCCTCTATTTTCCACTGTATTATGATTCTGAAATTAGGTAATTTATATATATAGATAGGAATTCAGTGAGGCAAAATGATAGCTTTGTGTTTATTTCCTAAACATTGGGTTGAGAAGTATTTAGTAGGACTGCATCAAGTGTTTTCTACTTTGGTTTTTGAGAGAAATTTCAAGGTAGGTGAAAAAATACATTAAAAAAAACAATTTTGCTATGGAAATAGTCAAAGCAATCATTCCTCTTGGTTTTTACTAAGCCTTTTCTCTTCTAATTATTGCATTGTCTACCTTAAGAGCCTTGTGGCGCAGTGGTTAAACTGCTGTACTGTAGCCAAAACTGTGCTCACGAACTGGGGTTCAATCCCAGGCAGCCGGCTCAAGGTTGACTCAGCCTTCTATCCTTCCAAGGTCGGTAAAATGAGTACCCAGCTTGCTGGGGAGGCAATGTGTAGCCTGCATAATTAACTTGTAAACTGCCCAGAGAGTGCTTGAAGCACTATAGGGCGGTATATAAGCAGCACCCTTTGCTTATGCAGTAGTTCATTGTTGATCTTGCATAGTCAGAAATTATATGTCAAAGAGGCTGATGCTACAATGCGATCTAGCTAATTTGGCTAAATGATGTCACTGAGGGCAACCGAAGTCATCCCAGAAGACAATGCTCCTTGGACCTGTCACATGTATGAGCCTAGCCAACAGACACATGCGTTTGTTACACCCCGGCTGGATTACTGTAACACATTCTACATGGAGCTGCCTATGGAAAGTGGCAGGAAACTTCAGCAAGTCAAAAGTGCAGCAGCCAGATTGCTGACTCGGGCTGGTTACAAGGATAACATACCCCCTCCCCATTGTAACAACTCCACTGGCTGCTGATCTGTTTCCAGGCACAACCGAAAGTGCTGATTTTAACCTATAAAGCCCTAAACGGCTTGGACCCAAGCTATCTCCAAGACTGTATCTCCCATTAAGAACCTGCTCAGGTATTAAGATAGTTAGGAGAGGCCTTTCTCTCAGTCTCCCCCCATTTCACAGGTGTTTGGTAGGAGCACAGACGAGGGCCTTCTCTGTTACTGCTCCCAAACTTTGGAACTCCCTCCCACAGGAGGCCAGACTGGCGCCATCTTTGCTGTCCGTCCACAAGCAGGCAAAGACCTTTCTCTTCAGGAAAGCTTTCCCTCAGTGACTGACCATCTGAGTGGGATTCTTCAATGGATTGTTATGCCTTATTCTTTGCATGTGTTTTTATATTTCTTTTGTGTACCGTTTCTCAGAGTGGTATTTGTTTATTCCTTTTTAATATATCTATACTTACTGTTTATAGGTTTAAATATTGTCTTTTAATGATGTAAGCCACCTTGGGTCCTTTTTAAGGAGAAAGGTGGGATAAAAATATTTTAAATAAATAAAATTGACCATCACATAGGAAACTACATGATCTCAGAAGGCCATGTAGCTAATCATGTTTTGGCTATTTGCAGATATTATGGAGAGTAAATGGAAGCATTTCTAACTAGGTTAAATGTATCTGAAGCAACTACTGAATATATATATATATATAAATGTATTGAAGTAACTACAGAATATATATATATATATATATATATATATATATATATATATATATATATATATATATATATATATATATATATATATATTCTGTATATGAACGTTCCATACTAATGTTTTCTGTTTTTTTTGTTTGTTTGTTTGTTTTGAAAATCAGAAGTAGCTTAAGTCTCAGTGTAGTCTTTAGAAATATGTGGAATATTTAAAACTTTGAAGGTGAAATATAAGTGTTTGACACACATAAAGTGCAATCTTATACTCCTGAAGAGCAGATTGAAGAGTAAACCTTTTACTCTCCCATACTTTGTGTGTAGGATTACTCTTCTGAGGGATGTTGAGACTTTGGAGAGCCAATTATAGCTGGGCTGACTTGCTGGTTCTACCGGCTCTCCTTACTCAGCTGTATTCCGTGTTCTGCTGAGAGGACTCTAATTCCATGTTCCAATGAAAATCTGTGTTTCTAAATGCTGACAGCAAGATGAGGAATATCCTTGGTTGCAATGGAATGATCTGAATCAGCTTACGGTAGGCTTAAGAGAGCAGCAGTTCATGGAAATAGATGATGGGGCAAGTGATGGGTCAGAATAGAGCCCCATAGGCCTTTTAGGAGCTTCACATCACAGGACTGAAGAAACGAAAGACTAAAGTTTTTTTAAAAATATTTATTAAGAAGTTCTTCTGTTATTTATCTTTCTTCATTGCTCTTTCTCCTTAGCATGCACAACAATGCATTCCTAATCAGCAAACCATTGCAAGTAAATAATCAGAAAGAAATCTAATACCCAATATTCAAGAAATGTATACTCTGACATATAATTGCTCTGCTTCATTACAGAAAAAAAAGTTCCTGCAAAAATATTAAGATACCATATTGCTCAGGTAGCTGTTCATGCAAGAGTAATAGAAATGTGACTGGGATCTGAAAAGAAGTGTGCTCTGGCAGATGGGACCATATTTAAAATGAAGTGCATAGAGATTTGTATCAAATAAACTTGTGAATCATGTCATTATGTGCCAAGTGCATCAATTACTCCACATATACCCACAGTTTCTCAGCTAAAGGCATGGCACAAAAACCCAATTATTTTTTATGGTTTAAAGCATTTTGCACAGTGGTACCTCGACTTGAGAGTCCCCCCCCCCACATAGGAATGATTCGAGTTAAGAATGCAAAAAGTTCACAAAAAGTTGCTTCAGATGGAGCCTCAAGTTAAGAACAAACAAACAAACAAAAAAACCTTTCCTGCCCTTTTTTTGACCTAAGTTCACCTTAGGTCAAAAGAAGAAAAAAAAATTTAAAAAATTCACCCTCTAGTGGTAGATACGGATTAACCAGCTTTGCGTTAGTTCCTATGGGAACTAATGCTTCAACTTAAGAACAATGCCTTGATTTAAGAATGAAAAACAGCAGATACAGATTAAATGGTTTTCAATGCAGTCCTATGGGAAATGGTGCTTTGACTTAAGAACATTTCGACTTAAGAACGCAGTCCCAATACGGATTAAGTTCTTAAGCCGAGGTACCACTGTACTGATTACTAGGGGAGAATTTCTACGACATTTCACATTTCCTCTGCAACCTAGATTTGAACCCATAAGCAAGTTCAAACACATTTATGAGCACTCTGGCCTTTCTCACCAGATTACTCACTCGTAAACATGTTCAAACCTGCCCATAAACTCAAACATAGGTTGCAGAAAAAAATCCTCCCCCTACCAATTACTACTTTAAAAACTTTTGAAGCAATTAATAGTAATAAAACATGGTGTAATGCAGTAAAACATGTCAAAATAGCTGCAACACTCCAACAGAATAGCTCCAGCACTATAAGTTAATTCCAGCTGTGGGACACCAAAGGCCCCCAGAAGTTGCAGATTTTAATTATCAGCCAAAGGGCATGGATGTGTGCATGTATATGGTGATATTTAAAGTACATTATAGGGATAGGTCTCCACATGCATACAATAAGGAAACAAACACACCCTCCCAACATAGGTTTTGAAGCAACCAATTCATGTCAGGCAACGCACATAGTGTTCTTCCACTTAGTTATAGATGCACATGAAAGTAAGCTCTCCAATGGGGTTGCCATGCATGCCTCAGCTCCCTTTGAATGCAGCTTAGATTCTTTTCTGGGCGTCTATATTTTCTCTACAAACTTCATTTCCAGTGTTTTAGTAGTCAAATTCAAAAGAATGGCAATTAAAAGATAAATAATATAGTGCCTGCTACTGTTCACCTCAAAGGGCCATTTATAATGAAGCACTTGAATACCCAAGAGGAACTATCAAAGAGCTGAGCCAGTGTTTAATGTCTGACATACTGAAATATATATATAGTCCAAAGAAACATGTGATTGCCATTAAAAAAATCCCTTTAGACTGTTTGATTTAAGAAGCTGGTGACAGGCAAGGGGCACATTCTAATAAGATGCAACTAGGACATGAGGGTAACAGCCACGTATCCAGTTGTACAAAACTCTACAGGAAATGTGAGCATATCAGCAAGGAGATATATCTTTACCATTACTCTACAAATTAACATACTTTAGAAACTATGATCCCCCGGTAAAGTCAAATGGAACCTACTGGTATGTACATTTGACATACTGATGTTTTATACCACAGAAGAAACAGTAACAATTCCTTAGTGATGTTGCTTTATATATGCCAAGGTATAATAAATACTTTTCTAACAAATGCTAAATACATTTGGATGCAATATACATCAAAATAAAGAATGGTTGCAACTCAACTTTCATTCTGTGTTTACAGATAAAATATCAATGCACAGGTGTAGATGATGGTGGCAGCAACATTAGCCCACGAGGCACCCCAAATTTTGGTGAGCTTCATCTTGCCTTCCTTGCTAGATCAGCCTCTGAATCATTTATTCATGACATGTGAGACAATATTCTGAATGATGTAAGGAAATGTCACAAACAGCTTTTAAAGATGCACGGAAAGGAATCAATTTCCTGCATTTTTTTAAGCTTGGTGCCTCAATCTAGTGACCATTTCCATGCAGAGAAACTCCAGTCCTCAGAGAGAAGTCACCTGCATAGAAAAAGGATGATTGTCATTATTTGTTTGTTTGTTTATCTATCCCACCTTTCTCCTTAAAAGGTGGCTTACAACATGAAAAAGACAATATCTAAAAGCAGTAAATATGCAAGTATTTAGAATCGAACAAGCATCGTATTGAATTGGTAAATAAAATCTATACAAAAAAACACATTTAAAACCAACAGAGCACAATCCAACTTGAAAAACCCTTTTCAGATTGCCGGTAAATAAGGAAAAGCCTGTCCAAAGAGAAAAGGACAGCAAAGATGAGGGCAACCTGGCTCCCTGCGGGAGAATATTCCAGAGTTTGGGAGAAGCCACAGAGAAGGTCCTCTCCCGTGTCCCTATGAAGCACACTTGAGAGGGTGGTGAGACTGAGAAAAAGGCCTCCCCTGATTATCTTAAAGATGTGGTCTTTTAGATAGCTTGAACCCAAACTGTCAATGGAATGAATCCTTATGCTTTTTAAAAAATATATCTTAGTCCAATCATATTCTTCAGTTCAAATGTATCACTTCCTCCTGATATAAAATGTATGGAACTGATTTCTGTACTAGGAATTGAGCCCATACTTTTCAAGGCAGATCATCTAGAACGGTACACCTTGCTCAGTGCAAAGATCATTATAGTAATTTGTTATCTGAAAGCTTCTCTTCTCCTGACTGAAGCTTTTTCATGGTCTTGTTGCTCACTAGCATCGTTCAATGCTTTCTCTATTATTCCCCGCGCTCTCCTTGTTCTTATAACCTAAATAATCTCTCAAAACCTTCTATGCCATGTAACATTGCTTCTTGATCCTCCATGTTTCTTACTTTTTCTGAAATTCCCTGTTCCTTTGATCGAAAATGGTATCTTCTTGATACCCCCACCCTCTCTTCTCTTTTAAGAAAAACAACACATATTTTCAAACTCATTCTTTCCCCTTCCTCATGTACTGTATTCTGCCATTCTCTGAAGTTTTCTGAATCATAGAAAAACAAAGGTAGACCCATGAATTCGTAAGAACAACTAAAACAAACACTTCCACAGTCAGGCAGTTATTGTTTATTAATTGGAAATATTTCCATATCATTTCTATTTTCGACCATTTATATTCCAACCATTTATGAATTCTTATAAACAGTGAGAGAAACCAGTCAATAACTAGCACAATATTGAGGGAGTTCATTTTTCAAAGGATGTTTTCAACAATCACCTAAAACATTCCAGTGTTAAGGCCTGATGCTAGTGCAATGGGTAATCATTCAAAAGCGCAGGACACACTCAAATTTGGTCCAGGTTGCCACAAACCAAAAATCCTGACAGGACTGCTTTTTTTTGAAGATTGTGGTGGTCATTAGGTTGATATAGGGAGAGCTATTCCTTGAGATAACCTGGGCCTGAGTTGTATTTTATCCTGAGACCTGGCAACCACAAATGCATTATGGAAATCAAATCTCAATGCACTGAAGTGATAAAGGGGGTCACCTAGCTATGAACTGTTCCAGGAGGTGTAACTATTTTCTCTTTTCTTACCCACCTCTGCAAACTCTTCCCTTTGACATTATTTCCCCCAGTTCTTTTGTTTCAAATCTCAATTATATTGTAAGCCAGAAGGCAGGAAGTTTTCACTGCTGGGGTTGCTTTATGGCTCATTGTGTGGATACCCTAATTATAGGATTTTTTTTTAAAAAAGGGAGGACTTGTGAAACATTTATACGTTTATTATTAGTATGTGGTTTTAACAAAGCAAGGTCAAAGAAGCAAACAGGAAATTGTATTTCAAAGGGCATGATCAATTGAAAGAACACAACACTGTTTATGCCAAAGAACAAGGAACAAAATTGTGCAAGGTCTCCCTCATTAGCAGGCAGCCTCCTTTTGTTTGGACAAATTGGAGTGCTCTGCCTTGGCCTAGGGCCTGTTTTTCACTTCACAAGGTCACAGAGCGATCTACAGTGATTTCAGAATAACGTTCTCCTTATAATCCTTCATGGGTTTGATAGATTATTTAGGCAAAAATGAAAATTATGGATGTATATGTAATACAGGCAAAATTAAAAACAAAAATAAAATGTTAATAGTATTATCTTGATCATTTGCTATACTGTATCTTCTTTTGCCCCACCAAGTGTACAAAAGATCTAGCAAATGGCTGAGATAATGCTATTGAAGTCATCTGCTCCTGGTAAAAAATAGTCTAATTATCTTAATAATTTGTTTTAGTTTTACTTATATTTCATATACATCCAAAATTTTCAATTGTGTAAACCTCTGATATAAAGAAAGAAAGTACTCAATAAGATGATTAGGATGGGTTTGGCCCACTGCATTCATGCCTACAGTTGTACGACAATGCCATATTCAGTGATTCAGATAAGATCTCCATGCATCTCGGAGCCAAACTGTAAGATACACTACATGCCTCCCTCTGAGTTGCATGAAGCAACTCAGGGTAAGGACACCAGACTGAAAGTTTCAGGGAATTCTTATGCTTTCCCAGGTCTCCAGATGCTGGGTTAGGAAAATTTGACTTTAAAAATATGTTTAAAACAATCACTAGACATGGGCATGAACCACCGGTTCAGTGATTTGTATCAATTTATTTATTGGCCATACAAGTGTTTAGTGCTTTCCATCCCTGCCTCCTCTGGTGGGCGTCCACTCAGAGACAGCACCCAGAGGAAGCAGGGCAGGGAAGCTGGGCTGCTGCCTCTGAATGGGTGCCTGCCAGAGAAGGCAGGGCTGGGAAGTTGCAAACACCTGTTCAGCCAATAAACAAATCACCATGAGCGACCAAATGTGCAATTTGTGCCCATTTCTAGTGGCTACCCATCTGTGGCCATTCCCAGCTGGTGCAAGGACACAGTGACTAAATTCAAGGTTGTTTGTGTATTTGTTGTTTTTTTGTTTGTGTGTGGTTGCACAACATTGACATACTAAAAATGCCAGGAGTGGAAGAAAGCATCTGGGCAAAAGATGGTGGGTATCTTTTGAAAACATGGTATTTTAGGCAGGCTTTCCCTCCAGTCAAGCTGTTTTCACCTTTCCTTTAATCTTTCCATCTTGGCAAGGCTTTTATATAATTGTTAAAATTTTGATATTTTAATATTTTTAATGCTTTAAGACTTTGTTTGTAATGTTTTTATGTATGTAAGCCGCCCTGACTAGACCGGGTCTAGAGGGGCAGGGTATAAATCTAATTAAAGTAAAAGTAAAGTAAGTTAAAAAAAAGTATACTGTATGTGCTTTAGCCCACATATCATTCTGGGCAAGGCAAGGAGTAAAGTGGTACAGTGGACCCTTGACTTACAGATGGCTTGACTTACAGACTTTTTGAGTTACAGACTTCTCTGGCCGCAAAATTTAGGTTTGACTTGCAGACTGAGATTTGACTTACAGACCAGAAAAAAATCAAAATGGAACAAAAACGGCCTGTTACGGGATTAATCGGTTTTCAATGCACTGTAGGTCAATGGAGACTTGACCTACAGACTTTTTGACTTGAGAACCACCTTCCAATACGGATTAAGTTCTCAAGTCAAGACCCCACTGTAGTGTTATGATTCCTGAGCCTGCTTGATGTTCTACCTGGCATCCAAAACACAGATCCAGGTGTGTGTGTGTGTGTGGAGGGGAGGATCTCCTTGTGGGCCAACAGCAAACCTTCTACAAGCCCCAAACTAGAAAAACTCCCTATCTGTCTCCTGTGCTGCAGATGTAGGATGAAAGCCATAATCTAAATAAGGATCTCATGAATACGTATCATTTGCTGTTGTTGTTTAGTCGTTAAGTCATGTCCGACCCTTCATAATCCCATGGACCAGAGCACACCAGGCCCTCCTGTCCTCCACTGCCTCCCAGAGTTGGGTCAAATTCATGCTGGTAGCTTCGATGACACTGTCCATCCATCATCCTCTGTTGTCCCCTTCTCCTCTTGCCTTCACACTTTACTAACATCAGTGTCTTTTCCAGGGAGTCTTCTCTTCTTATGAGATGGCCAAAGTATTGGAGACTGAGCTTCAGGATCTGTCCTTCCAGTGAGCACTCAGGGTTGATTTTCTTCAGAATTGATAAGCTTGTTCTCCCTGCAGTCCAGGGGACTCTCAAGAGTCTCCTCCACCACCACAATTCAAAAGCATCAATTCTTCAACAGTCAGCTTTCTTTATGGTCCAGCTCTCACTTCCATACATCGCTACTAGAAAAACCATAGCTTTGACTATGCAGACCTGTGTCGGCAAAGTGATGTCTCTGCTTTTTAAGATGTTGTCTAGGTTTGTTATCACTTTCCTTGCAAAAAGCAGATGTCTTTTAATTTTGGGGCTGCTGTCACCATCTGCAGTGATCATGGAGCCCAAGTAGGTAAAATCTGTCACTGCCTCCATATCTTCCCCTTCTATTTGCCAGGAGGTGATGGGACCAGTGGCCATGATCTTAGTTTTTCTGATGTTGAGCTTCAGACCATTTTTTGCGCTCTCCTCTTTCAACATCATTACAAGGTTCTTTAATTCCTCCTCACTTTCTGCCATCAGAGTGGTATCATCTGCATATCTGAAGTTCTTGATATTTCTTTTGGCAATCTTAATTCCAGTTTGGGATTCCTCCAGTCCAGCCTTTCGCATGATGTATTTTGAATTTCATACCCTTTTCCCTCCTTTTTCTGTTCATAACTCGAAGCTCTGTCACAAGTAGAAGCAAAATTTTGCAGCCAGAGCTGGTCGTAACTCGAAATGTTCATAAGTCAAGGTACCACTGTATTTAATGATGTAAGCTGCCTTGGGTCCTTTATTAAGGAGAAAGGGGGAGAATAAATAAATAAATAAATAAATAAATAAATAAATAAATAAATAAATAAATAAATAAATAAATAAATAAATAAATAAATAAATAAATAAATAAATAAATAAATAAATAAATAAATAAATAAATAAATAATAATAATAAAAAGAAATAAACAAGCAAACAAATAGTATATGGTTTTACTCAGAAAAACTTGCATTTTGCATAATTTTAAATAAATACAAAATATTTAATGCAAAATATCATGTTCTGCCCAAAGCATTTCTGTAATTTTATTGTAAAGAAAGAACTGACAAAATGTGAAAAATGCACAAAAACTCTTATAATCTCACCCAGCAAAGGGAAAAAATATTTTGGAATTTTTTAGTTATCCCCAGTGATAAAGGAATAAGTGATGACTTCCATCCCAAAGCAGTTTTGGTATCTGCTTCGGGTTGTATTTTGCCAACAGCCTGGCAATCACTCTGGTTCTTGCTTGTCATATTATATAATCACTGGTATTTTATCAGTTGACCCAGAAGCATTTCTTGTCTTTAACACCTAAACAAGCAGTAACATATTGAGAACCTTCCATTGGTCTCAGGGTTTTGGCCCTGAAATCACACAACTAATTATATATTGTCATGTACCTCAAAACAATTCAAAATGCAAAAGGAAAAGGCACAGAGAGATGTGAATACGCACAGTTTGTTTCAGTCATCCTGACCCATATAAAAAGCAAAGTGTGCTGCTTATATAGTGCCCCATAGTGCTAAAGCACTCTCTGAGCAGTTTACAATTTAATTATGCAAGTTACACATTGGGAGCCGGGTACTCATTTTACCAACCTTGGAAGGCTATCAACCGTGAGCCAGCTACCTGAATCCATTGGGATCGAAGTCAGGTCATGAGCAGAGTATTGGCTGCAGTATTGCAGTTTAACCACTGCACCACAAGGCTATTTAACTAGTTTCAGAGTGCAAACACATGAAACCAAGGACTTCTCAATTTGATGGTTGTTGTGGGTTTTTCGGGTTCTTTGGCCGTGTTCTGGAGGTTGTTCTCTGCTGTCCTCTGAAGATGCTGGCCACAGAGACTGGCGAAACATCAGGGAGAACAACCTTCAGAACACGATCAAAGAACCGAAAAACCCACAACAACCATCAGATACCAGCCGTGAAAGCCTTAGAGAATATTTCTCGATTTGTTTGAAATATTGTTAATATAAAAAAAATGCTGACCCTAGAAAGCTCTTCAGCGATTGTATGCTAGCTATATGTTTGACACAGGTTTCAATAAAAAAAGAACAAATGCTTTAACCAGAAAAGCAAATCCTGTTGATATCTCCAGACATCTTCCAAGACTTAGCTTTAAGATACTGAGAGTTTATGTTACAGTTTTTAGCACAGGGCTGTAGAGACTTGAGACTTTCAGTCTTGTTCTCAGGAAGCGTAGATCCAATGGTCTTGTTATGTCACCATTGAACTAAATTCCTTTTGTGCAATGTGTGTGCAGCACTTTAGATTATACCCACAAGCTGTCAAACAGTCAGTGGTTAGTGGGAGTAAGATCTAAAAGCAGGGGCATTTCATTTATTTGTTGAGTATCAGGAAAAAAAATGCTTATCCCTACAAAGCCTGTTGGAGGAATTTGGAATGTTATTATTCCCTTTTCACTGCAGAGAAAAGCATGGATAGATCTGCCCAGTCTCATCCCCACATCCTTAAAAATGATCACACCCAGATGTTCTTGGACCACATCTCCCAGAAATCCTGGTTAACAGAGGTAGCGGCAAAGACTTCTAGGAGTTTTAGTCCAAAAGCATCTGGGGACCAAGACCATTGCTCTAGATGCTTCCTAATTAAAGAAAACAAAAACTTTTACTTACAGTTCATGGATTTGATCTTTATATGTAGTGTGGAACTACATCTCCACAGGTCTATCTTTTGAGAGCATCAGAGAATAAAGAGGGAAAGGCAGCTAACAAAGGAAGCAACAGGTGGGAAGGGCTCTGAGTTAGAAAAAAATGTTGCAGGCACTGAGTGTACTTCCCAAAGATGCCCTCCATAATAAAATTGGACTCTAAAAAATTTATATACATATAAAATAAAAAATAACACCAGAAAGGAAATGATTGCTTTCCAAATAAAGGGCTCTGTCACTTGCCTCACATTTTATATAGCAGAAAACACATTGCTATCAGTAAAGTTACAAAGCATAACCCTTTCCAGATGTTTTATTGAATTATTTAAATACATGAGTCTATTAGTACCAATTCATGTCACTGCTACACTTCAGGTGTGAAATGATCTGAGATGAATATCAGATAAAGGATGGACCTGTTGCAGCAATAGATTTACTGTTATAGATTTAACAGGTCTCCACTGTATTCCCATTACTTTATTGCCATTTAGTGCATTCTAATTAAAAATAAAAAGACTGTGCCTTGCCTTCCCCCTCTTGTGTGTTTCTGAAGTGATTTAGCTTTAAAGGGAAAGAGCAAATGACAGATCACAAGAAAATGTTAAACTATAAATCACCAACTTCTCTGGACATACTGGCTATTTATAAGGTTGCAGGGCAAGTTCTAGTTAAGTTTCCAGGCATTAGAATACATTAATTCCCACGAGCTGCTATGCCTACCCTGCATCCAACTTCTGTGACAGTTCATCTTGCAGTTAAGGGAACACTGCCAAATGTTTAGATGGCTTGCATAGTTCAGCTGAGCCAGGCTGTAGTTTGACACAAATGACTGCAGGAGGAGACCGTTTCAACACTGAACTCAGTTTCGCCTAGCATGACATTGCTAGGTTAACAGTAGGAATTAAGAAGGCATTTCCGGCAAGGCGCACTGAATTAGCTTGGTTAGCTGCCATGTCTTAAAGTCTTGGTAGCTGCCATGTCCTAAATATAATAGAGTAAGGTCTTCATTATTAATAATCAACAGCAAAACCCAAAGTTAGACTTTAATAAAGCTAGTTGTAGGAACTTCTGTAGTCATGACCACTTTTTTTACAAAGTGGTTTTCCTGAAGTAATAAATGCCAATTTCTATTCTTTTCTTAACTACAAATTCTGGAATATGTTCTTGTATTTAGTAGGCAAAAGCTCAGCACTAGCCTATGCTACTAGATACAATACTGACCAGGAATGTGGACTCGAGTTGCGGGACTCGTTGTCAGTTGAACTTAAGTCGCAGTGGCATTCAACTTGGACTTGACTCAGTTTTGTTTTTGTTTTTAATTACTTGGACTAGACTTGTGACTTAGAACCCACCCATCCCTCCCATTTTTCAGGCGGGGGGAAGCTTATTTTTAATAGGGATTCGAACTTGGGGCTTGGGCCTCAGGACTCGGTACCAAAGACTTGGACTTTGGGTCTGAGTCCCTGATAAACCAAAAGAAAGCAAAGAAACACAGGCTATCTCCAATACCACAAGCATACAACAGTTGTGTCAATTGCTGTCAATTCACTCAGCTGGTGTGTGAGTTGAGGTCTTCCATTGCATGAGGAGATTTGCATGTATACATCATGGCATGCAGAGATTCCCTTCACATACCAGTCAAAGTGTATGCGGCAGTAAGCGTGGCCACCGCTCATATGTGCCCTTTGAGTCCCTCAGGTGTTCTTTCAGTGCACGGGGAAATTTCCAGAATGTCTCTGGCGGCAGTGCAGGTAAAGAAGAGAGACATTGAGGGATTTTGGATCCCTTATACCTGTCATTCAAAATCAATAGACTTCAGAGGAGGAAGACTGGAACCCCTTTTGGGTCTGCACACTTAACACACACGGAACTATTACGCATGAAGGTATGAAATGACGATGCCTCCCTCAGCATATCATTAGATGCACAGGCTAAAAAGAGCCAGAGGCCAGGTGGTACAGCCCGGAATTGCCATTGTAATGATTAGAAATTCATCCTATGTTTTAGCATATTAGAAACTGGAACCATTCCAGTCTCAGTTTTATTGAGTACTCCTACACTCTCCCCATTTTCCCACTAATCTTTCTCTAAAAAGAATCTGGGTTTTTGGGTCAGGTTAAGCAAGTCTTAGTCATGAAAATTTGTGGCATAGTACTTCCTTGATACAAAGCTTGTAAGGAAACCATAATGTGCTTAGCTTAACTCTTCGAATTTTTCTGGGTCACTGAAAAATCTAAACCCCAAATTTCTAGGTGGGGAAGAGCCAGCTACACTGCCTCCTCTGAAGGAGTATATGTGCCAAGAGGAACCCTAGAAATAACAATAAATTCAGAGCTTCAAGAATAAATGTTAGCAGACTCCTACTGATGATTTACACGGAAGTGAGATCATGTAAGTTGCAGCAGTGCATTGCCACTAATTAAGGAGATGCCAGTCATTTCCTGGCCTTCTGCCCATCAAGCAAACAGACACACAACCAGAAATGCTGCCAGAGCATGATCAATGTAGTACTCTAGGTTAACCCACAAGTCATCTGTCATAACACAAGATTGTTGCGGAGGAATATAAACATTGATAAGTAGTAACAAACACGTAGCGATTTTCAGTGTCAAGGCAGAAGCTATCCTGTTGGAAAAATCCCATGTCACTACTTTTGCCTGTAACTTTGTTGATAAGAAAGTGACCATACCACCTTTGGGTTGATTATCACTGGGTGAGGCATTAATAGAATATGCCACATAAACATTTAACATTGGCTCCTTTCTTGTAGTAGAATAATATCAAAATTACTGATATATTCAATGAAAGCAGGATCCGAAGCCTTTGTCTGCCAGCCCGCAATATTCCAAGACAAAATTTTAATTGCAGGACTCTTATGCTGAAACATGGGGTCTACCAAGTCAGATAGCTGAGGAGATGGAGAGTCATTACTCAGGCTGCAGGATAAGGATGGCTCTAACTGAAGGGGAGAAGATGACCTAACTAAATTAAAGTTAGTTTGCATACTAACTTCATTTCCTGAACCATTGAACATAGTATGCTTTGGCACCATTGGGCTCTGCATCAATTTGGGTTTTTTAAGGCCATAAAGAGCAGACTCGGTGGCCTTGCCAAGGCTGTTTAATTGATTTTAGATTTAAATTAAAAAGAAGAAGAAAATTAATTAGGAAACATTCAAATACGGATTGGGGTAGGGGATAAGGGTGCTTGTTAGGGGAGAGAAGGCTTACAGCCCATACCCAATACCCTTACACTGTTTATAGGCTGCCTTGGGAGTAAAAAGAGCCAAACTCCTCTTTATTCCTTGCTGAAATTTAATATTATTAATACTATAATTCAGTGACGGCAAACCTTTTTGGGCTCGCGTGCCTAAAATGAGTGGGGGGGAGAGAAACCACTGGCTGTCATGCCACCGATAAGACCGGAACCGGAAGTGGCAGTTGCAGGGGGAATCATGGCGACAGACACAGAATGGGAAGAGAAAGGGGGAGGAGTCATGATGACAGACACAGAACTGGAAGAGAAAGAGGGAATCCTGGCTGCAGCCACTTCAAAACATTTCTATCCACAAGGGCGGGTGAGAGGGCGACTAACTCATCGCGTGCCAGAAGAAAGGGCTTTTTGTGCCACCTGTGGCACCCGTGCCATAAGTTCGCCATCACTGCTATAGTTAAATATTCCCAATTATAATATTGAGTACTGCTGGAGGTTGAGAGTTCAGGTTCTGGAACACCTGGCCCAGCTTTACAACTTTTTTAAAAAAGGAAAGTAATAATAATTATTAATTAATTAATAATTATTTTAAAAAATTAACACATAGTATTTAGTGGATTGGGAGCAACTGAGTGTTAAAATAGTGTGTGCGTTATAGTCTTTGGGGCAGCTTACACAGGCATTATGGCACCCAAAAAAAGTTGGGAGGGCAGTATGGGCAAGCATTCTGCAAAGCACAAGGCACTGACTCAATCCTGGCTTGTAATTTCCTCATCAGATGATGAGGATTGGCTGGATTACACTGCCATATGGGAGACATTGAGTGCCTTTGAGAGGGAAAGAGCACAGGCTAGGGCAGCCTCAGGTCCAACTGAGCAGCGTAGGTCACGTAAAGAATCCAACGCCTCATAAATTGGCGGATTTTAAGAAACTAAAGAGCATTATATATACTACGTACATACTGGAAAGATGGAATTGCCCCCTGGAAAAATTAGATATCAATGGTCAGAGACTTTGTCAGATAAAGAATGGCAAGTTATTATGCAAATGACAATATTGACAGGATTTAAGCAGGTAAATGAGCATCTTAGCCAGATCGAAGACTTAATGAAAGATTTAAGGGAAGAGAAAATACCAGATGTTAAACTACAGTTAAAAGAAATGCCAGAACTGTGTGTATTGAGTGCGATACCAGGCAATATAAAGGAGATTATGTGTCACCCAGTAAGCTATGTAGCTACAACAGTCAGAAAATCTGAGGTTAAAAATCGAATTACTGTTTTGGAACTGTCTTTCCCTCTCAAAAAATGGAAGAAAATAGAGTCACAGAAACAAAAGAAGCATATTGAGAAAATAGGAGAAGTGATTGAAATGCCTCGCTTAACGAGCACACCGTATAACGATGAAATCACATAGCGATCCATTTTTTCGGATCGCTAATGCGATCGCTCAACGTTTTTTTAATGGGGCAAAATTCGCTTTGCGAAGACCGGTAAGCGTTTCGCTTACCGATCTTCGCAAAACGACCCCCGATGATCAGCTGTTCGGCGGCCAAAATGGCCGCCGGAAGCCTGGAAATGGCCCAAAATGGCCGCGCGCAGCGTTTTTGCGCCCTCGTTAAGCGAGGCGATGTTTAATGCGTTCCAATGGAAATCCCTGCCCCGTTCAGCGATGCTTCAGCATAGCGAAGGTTAATCTGGAACGGATTAACCTCGCTATGTGAGGCACCACTGTATTCTGTTAGGCCTGTCTAAAACAAAAGGAAAGTGAAAAAGGGGATGTATTTCACAACTGGTCTCGGTTTCCTGATAGTGTTGGAATAACTTAGATTCAAATTATAACATAATTGCAAGTTGAAAGGTAGGGGGTAATCAAATAGTTTAAAAAAAGAAGTAGAAAGATGAGATTTTATTGGAAAATGAATAGATTACATGTTTATATACTTAATATGAAAAGATTGGATGATTATATATTTTGTGTTCTCTTATCCTTTATCCATCCCTTCCACTGCCTTTTACCTTCTATATTCCCTACCCTATCCTTAATAGTTTAAAAATAAATATTAAAAAAATTAAAAAAGAAACTGGGGGACATTATGCTCTCTTGCATTACTATTCTAGAAGCTGAACACCCTGGACCTCCTAATGCAGTTGCTGCTAGGGATACACTGGTGAGATGGCAAAGTGACCCAATAGCTTCAATGCAGCGAACTGAGGAGGCACCGGCTGAGTCAGCGAGTAGGCAAAAAGTCAAGAAGACAATAGTGTGCTAGGTGAAGTAGTCCCAGTCACACCACAAGCTGAAATGGCAGTGCCAGGTGAGTTACACATCACACTGGGCACATCACGTTTAGGGTATTGGCCATGGGGCACCTGGGGTCAGGCTATCCCGCTCTCCCTACAAGCATCTTTCAGTCAACTGGTGCAGGAACCCCAGTGGTGGGAAGTTTAGGAACAGCAACATTGCTAGGGGTGGCTCCTCAGGCAAGCACAAGTCTAAGCTCAGATGGGTCAGCTAACAGACAGATTCCCAACACCAGTTACAATTTAGTTCCTCAGGAGGTACTCCCTGAGGGTGACCAATCATTGCTGCTTGGTGACCACCTCCTCTCCACTACTATTGAGAAAATTTGAAAAAGAAAGTATGTTGATATTTTTGAGTTACTGAATAGAAAGTTGGAAGAGATGAAGAAAGACAAGGAGGATGAGAGGGAAAGGGAGAAGATGTGTAGGCACAATCCTGAAAGGTGCTGGGTCAATTGGTTACTGGGATTCTTTATTTAAGCTGGGACCATCATTAGAGCCCAACCAGAATGGGCCTTCTCCTTAATACAGTACATGGACCTGATATCTAGGGCATATGTTGATTTCCCAGGGAATGCATTGCTTTCTTATGATGAAGGCTTCTGTATGATGGTGGTGGTGCACCCTAGCATGTGCTGGGACATGCCGCACAAATGGCTTTGGCTTGGATACATGATCCCTGCATGACCGATCCTTGGAGAAAGGTTTGCCAGTGGACACTTAGTGTATAAAGGGACAGCCCTATTTTTTAAAAATTAGTTTAAGGTGATACATGACTCCAGTGAAATTGAACATAATAAATTCAGACTTTTCTAAGGACTGTTGGAAATGTGATGAAGAAGTTGCCACGTATTATCATATGTGATGGGAGTGTAAATTGATTCAGAAATTTTGGAAACCGATTTTTACCCAAATTTGCGATAAAGTTGGGAAAGATATTGAATTTCACTCAAAAATTGCTTTACTGTCAATTTTAAGATAGAACTTCATTATTACTCAAAGGAAATGATTTATAATTTATGACAAGTGGTAGATTATTAATTGCTAAATATTGGAAAGACAAACATGATATCAAATTAGAAGACTGGTATAATGAAGTATGGGACATTGTGTTAAATGACAAATTGACTACTGAAAGATGAATAAGTCTGAATTTTTTTTATGCTATTTGGGGTAGATTTATTGAATTTGCATTAGTGAAAGGAAAGTGGAAAGCCTCTAAGCAGCAATCAATACAATTTTGGAAAATAGGCTTGTAATAAAAAAATTTACTCCAAAGGGTCCCATGGGTATGGGAGTGCACTGGGTTTTAGATTGTTAGTCAGTATTTTGTATTGTTTTGTATTGATGTATTTGTTTTGGAAAATAATAAAAAAAATTTTAAAAGAACTCATCCCATCTCTTCCCTCTCTTGGGCAAGACAGGCATTTCAACCCCGCTTGGTATGTTGGGAATTCAACATCCGAGGGTGTTGTAACAGACGGCCCTTTAAGTTTTGTCACCAATGCCCCACATGTGGGGGACCCCACACAGCAACCACATGTTTCAAAGGTAGAGGAGGGGGAGCAGGGGCAAGGGAGAGCATAGGAAACCACTTCCAGGTTCAGGTAATCCTCCAAAAGGGCCACAGCCCAATTAAGATCCAGGTTTTGCAAAGGTGGCTACAAGGTTACCCAGATAGGGCAGTAGCCAAGTACTGTATTTGTTGGAAGGGTTTAAGTGGGGATTTAGTATCCCAGCCGTGGGGGATAGGGTGGCCACCTTGACCAAAAACTTGAGATCAGTAGTGGGGCAGGAAGCTATAGTTAGGGAAATAAAACAGTAAAGAAGCGGTGGAAGGCAGAGTGTTGGGTCTGTTTCCTACCCCACCAGTACCAGATTTAAGGGTATCCCCACTTGGAGTAGTGCCAAAGAAGGCTGCAGATGAATTTAGGCTGATCCACTGAAGGGGATTCAGTTAATGATAGAATCCCGCAGGAGCTTTGCAGTGTCCGTTATACATCATTTGACACTGCAGTTTGCATGGTACGTGCCTGTGGGGTGGGGGACAGAGTTAGGAAAATCTGACATCAAATCAGCCTTTAGGCTTTTACTTGTGCATCCTGAAGACTTTCCGTTATTGGGTTTTGCTTTTGAAGGACACTTTTATATGGACAGGGCGCTTTCCACAGGATGCTCTGTGTCCTGTTCAGCATTTGAGACGAAATTGATGTGTGGCCTAGATTTGAATTGATTTGTAAATTCAGTTTGCTTCATCCTGGAATCAGGCCATTCCACTCGCCAACGTCTCCTCATACAAATAGGTCCAAATTAGGCCAATTCAGTTTTCAGATGTCAGTACACAGCCATATCTGAAAATGATTATGCAAAACTAAGAACCTATTCTTGGGTACTGGAACTACAATCATATGTGCAAGTATTTAAAAGTTCCATAGAATGCAATAAGCCTTAGTTCTGTGAAATGGTGCACTGATGCTATCAAATGAACACTTACCAGGTAATAAGTTCTCATAAACTCAAAGGTACTTGTTCCAATTAAATTTAAGTAGGATTTATTGTTGTTGCTGCTATTATTTAAAATAGGATCAGACTAACAACCTAATCTTTATTTTTCTTAATAAGTAGGATCATAGTCTTTCCATCCTAATTTGCATTTCTACCTTGCCTTTTCTCTGGAGCTAGGAATCCTTTTTAGAAGTTAAAATAGATTTCTTAAACGATGTATAAAGCAACAAAACAACCTCGACAAGTTATTTTTCTCCCTTGGGCATTATGCTATTTTAAAGCTGATTTTCAGTGTATCTCTAGCAAAGTGGGTCATTATCAGAGCTTCTGCCCATCATGGAAAAATGTTTGTGTTTGTTTTCCATTATCTCTCTTGTAGCAGCCAATGTTTCAATATTCATAAAAATAAAAAGGCCATTGTGCAGCATATAGACATTCACACTTGTGCCAGAATCTGCTGCGCTTTCCCACAAAAGCTGAGTGAATCCTGCTTTGAATTATATAGCTGTCCTTAGACCTTTTTCTAGCAGCGGCTGCCAAACTCTTTGGAATTACTGGCTATATTTGTAACTTACACAATTGCCCACTGCGGATAGATTAACACCAATTCAGTGTAAACCCTTTTCCACCTGGCCTCACTTTTGCTATTAAGATTGTCTTTTCCCAGGAAGAACAAGAAAAAAGAGCACAGTTTTCCTGGCCACTGGTTGTCTTGGCTAACAAACATTCTTTCAGCTTGTTGTCCCATAGCTTGTTGTTTTCTTTCTCTCTTTTGTTGTTCCAGCTGTCCTTACAAGTTCCAACTGTTGCCTTGTTAGATTAAGGCTGACTGAATGGGGGCAAAGAATCTAAAATGCAGCCCTTCTGAATGTTCTGCCAGCTTTCATTCATGCCAATGTGAGCAAAATCCTACCTCAAGAAAGACACCATGAACTGGGCCAGAACAAGGTAGAATGGATCACTGCAGGGTGTTCCTGGTTATTATATCCTATGTTGTGGAATTGTGAATTTCAGCACAGGAATTCTGAAGAAATGAGACTTTGCTCTTCTGCCTCAGGCTCAGAGCCTAGGACACTTCTTCAACGTATACTTGGTGTTCTTGAGAAAATCAATGCATATGCAAGAAGTCTGGAAATGTTTGTGCTTTACAGCTTGTGATTCATTGTTGGGTTACAGCTATGTTACAATTCCCTCTGCGCTAGTTGGTTGGTGCTGAATGTGATCTTTACTGGTGATTCCAAAGAAGCACAAGGTTCAAGGTTTCAGCCCTTACTTTCTTGCTAGCTGAAAGGAAAGAATGTCCCACAAGTCCTGAGAGTATCCTGGCTCCAACTTTTGGGTGAGAAAAAGGGTGGTGGTAGTTATCTATTTGGCAGAAAGGATATTTGCTGGGATAAGTCATATCTGAAGTGGTTGTAGCTTTTGGGCTATAGCCTGTGGCATCTTCATAAAGCACCATAAAAAAAGAGATAGAGGCATTTGAAGTGTTGTTTTCCTAGGAATACTCGAAATCTCCTGTATCAAAGTGGAGGCTAGTAGAAAGGAGCTAAGGCAAATGCTTAAGTACTAAGGAATCATAAAACACACAATATACACAAAGCAAAGGATTCTTGTGTGGTGAGAAATCAAAAGTATGAACTGTTAGAGTTAATTATTCAAAGTAAAATGAATAGGATAAGAAATATAGGAAAGAGCAAAACTTGTTGGCTGAAGAACCTAGGACATTGAGTTGAATGCAGGACAATATCTTCGTTTAAGGTTGTCACTGGGGAAGTGTATCATGAAAATTTCCATATTTGTTCCCCCCTCCATTCTTTCAGGACATGTCTCTTTCATTTTTGTGTGGGGTTTTTTGCATAAACTCTCTGTTTTACATGAAAGAACCTCCCTCTTTTAGGACATTTTGTTTTGTGTTTTCTGGCACTACTCCAGAAAAGCTTTAAGAGCTTATAAAAAGTCAAGAAAAGCAGAGGCAATGCAACAGAGAATCAATCTGTTCAAACAGCAGGCAACAGTATCTGAGAAAGCAAAATATCAGACTTAACCAAATTGTCCAAGTAGTACAGTCATAAAGTCCATGCTCTGTGATTAGACAATGACACAGAAACAAACAAAACAGTCCCTCAGAATTCATCACAACACACGGGTTTAACATAATAAATATATACTAAATTTTGATTTTAAAATGAATCCAACGGAGAAAGTGGCCCATCACAAAAATCATGAAAAACCAAGCAAGGAAAATACAATCCAAACCAAACAGCCACAACTCCCGGAAGGTCAGAATATTGTTCTTCCTTGGCCATTTGATGTCTTCTCTTTGCTTCTTTGATTCCAGAAGGGGGTAGAAAGCAGGCAGCAAAATTTATTCAAGAAAGGAAAGGACCAATGTGGGAGGAAGTTCTGTGAAAACAATGTGGGAAGGGGATAAAAAATGATCCGAAGGAAGCATGTTGGCACAGGGAAACTGTCTAGACGCAGCAGAAAAACAAGTCCAAAGAAATGGATTTGGCTACTGCCGGCAGCATTTGCAATCCTATTCAATGAAAAAATATCCCTAATTATTTGGCAGACAAATAGCGAAAAAATATTAAAAGGAAGGAAACATTTAAAAAACTGAGGAAACGTTAGTGTATCCCTCTTGTGTTAATATGAATCATTCATGTTTACAAGACTGTCTTTTGGTAATCAAGAACACGGGGGGGGGGGAGAACCTTTTGTGTTGTTGTTTTTTAACCCTTTCACGCAAACCTGAAAGGCCCTTCCCTAGCTGTCATATCCAAAGTTCACATCTGATATCTGGCAAGAAAAGAACAACAAGAAGAATCAGAACGGGCACTGATGTATAATATACACCTTTCACCGTAGTATTAAAAAAGTCAAATTTTCATTAGCCATAAATTTTCCCTTCAAGTTTTTGCACATCACTTTGCAGCTCCTCCTATTCAGGAATGGTGACGAGTGTTTAATAATGGATAGTGAAGTCTTAAATTGTACATATTGGAAACCATTTTTCTTTATCATTTGAATTACTAAAATCTGTAGCAGCTGCATGTTAAATTCTCCCTGTTATATCACTCCAAAAAAAAAAGAAGAATAATTCCTAACCCTTATAGAGAGCTGTTCATGCATCAATTTAAATGCATTTGCCTGAGTGATAGAACTGAGCAGCTATTCTGTGAATGAAAAGCAGAAGGAAAACAAAAAGAATAATGTCTCTAATGTTCATGGTGGGAGCAAAGCAGACAGAAATAAAGTGATTCTCTTGAAGTTTGACTGGGGCTCTAAATGCATTACTCATTGGGGGAAAAATAGATATTTTCATTGCTAAGCAAATAATAAGGAATATGGACCCCTATACATGTCTACTCACAGATCTACCTCACTGAGTTTGATGAGGCTTACTCCCAAGTAGGAAACTATAGGAATAAAGTCCTAAGCCAATTTTACCATAATTTCTCAATAATCTCAGATGATAGTAATGGGCTCAAACTACAGGAAGCCAGATTTAGGTTGAATATCAGGAAAAACCTCTTAGCTGTTAGAGAAGCATAACAATGGAACCAATTACCTCTTCAACAATAAGCCAAATTAAATGAGAGAAACCTCTCTGAATGAAATGGCCTGTACCTGCCATCAGAAAGACAACAAAGAAAAGGCCAGCATATTATCCTATGATGGGAGCTGTAGATCAGGTACTGAGAAAGCTTCACCAAACATGTAGCTGGGCTGACAAGTGCATCTCCTAAAAATCTTAAAATACTATGCAGGTTCATAAGAAAAAAAAACCCTTCTTCAAATAGCTTGGTCCCAAGCTGTGTAATGCTTTGTTAATCTTAACCAGCACTTAGAATTGTGTCTGGAAGTCAATGAAGCTGTCCTAACAAAGTTGCCTATTTTCTGTAACCATCCCTAGTCAATTCTCTGATTGCCATACTCTGGATCAGCTGATATTTTCAAATACTTTTCAAGGACAGACCAACATAACAAAAATCTAAATGGGAGATAACCTCCACAATATCCTAAACCCCCTTCAGCCAGTAAATTTAGGTGTTAGGACTGTGCTGTTAGTTAACTGTTCTCAGGGAATCTATGGAACTGTATGGCTGGTAGCTTATCATTTCTGTTTTTTAACTTAATGTGGTATTTGCTATATATCGATTTTTGAACTATCATTTGTATGTTTGCCTCATAATTCGGTTTCTCTGTCCCCAAGCTGCTGTTGTGGTTACTCAAGTAATTCCTCTTGTATTTCTAACAAGTATGAGGCCACTAGTCTCACTTGTGATAGAAAATGCAGTGTTTCTCATGGGATGGAGAGTGAATGTGTGCAAATATGAGAAAACTGTTTTTTTTACTTTCATCTATAGAGAGAATGCTTAAAATTAGATATACTTGAGGGTACGCTGTTCTAACAACATACTTCTGAGAAGTACAAGGTTTAACGGTACATCTCTGAAAGAAGTCAAATTACAAGATACAAGCTAAATCCGCCAAATACGGCTGGGAGGGTACTGTTCCAAGCAAAAGTTATAGAATTGAAGAAACCTATAGGCTTGAGGGAGAGGCCAACCCAGGACTCTGGGCTGAAGAAACATATGTCAAATTCATTGTGATACAGTTACTTCAACAAATGTTCTCTTGGATGTCAAGTACTCTAACTACCAACAGGTTGTGAACCAGATTGTGCATGTGTGCTTTGTGTGTACTTCACAGAAGTAAAGGAGAAACATCTAAATAAGCTCTTTCAGCAATATGTGCTATATATCAGTCAGACTAATTATGACATCATTGACTGATTTTTTTTAATTTTACAAAGAGAACCTTTGGGTACAAACTGTGCCATTTGGAGGGTTTTAACCCTTCTCTGTTTGCTGAGAATTGCAATTCTGAAGTTACTATTTATCTATAATTTGAATACTGATGACCCAGATCTTTCTCTACATGGGTCAAATACTTGTATCAGGTTGTGGGGAAGCATGTTGAGTAGGACAATGTGATAGAAGCTTGAGGAATAACCCACTATTCCCATGTAAGGAGTTCCAAAAGTAGTTCGTGGAACTCCCATGTCATGTCTAGTTTGATACTAAGCCCCAACATGCTTTGGGTATGATTATTCTTCTTGAAAGACAATGTATTGTTTCAGGAGACAGAATCACCCTTTCTTTTATCTTTTTTTTTTTTTACTGAAAAGTCATCAATCAAAATGGAGATTAGCCATCTGACTCAAAATGCAATGTATTCCAAATTGTGTTAAGTTCATATTTTTGACTCCTTTCCACAATAAAATAGCATATTCAGTGGACTGCAATATCAGTGACTGAATGAATTTTGCTTTGCATACAAATTGTCCCTTACACTAAAGTACCAAAGAGAACTAAGGATGTGATCAGGTGGTCATGTAAAGATCACACTGGATTGTACCAAAAAGAGTCACTTCCAGGGTGTGATCTTAGAAGCAATTCTTAAAGTGACTCTTCCATCCAGAAGAAGAAGAAAAAGAAGAGCAACCCTACTGCTGGAATAAAGTGGTCCAGACCAGGCACTGTCTGGTCACTGGCAAATGCAGCAAACTGGAGTAGGCTGCTAGCTCTTCCAAAAAGTGATCTAAATCTCAGTCTGATCACATCCTAATTTTTTAAGAAATTCATGCACAACATAAACATTGAGCAAAAATGGGGAAAGCCCTTAGAAAGTCAGACTAGGACTGAAGCAAGGACCAAAGTAGAAAGTCAGGTGTGTCAAAACATACTGAATTACGCTGCTGTGGAAACATGCTTGGAAACACTCAAGAGATTCTCTTTTACCATAAGAAAGGAAAGTCGGGCTTCTGTGTTTTACACATCAAATATAGAAACTGCTCTATATTGCTCTAGAGCATGTGATGAGGGTGGAAGTGGAGGGGCCACTGCTTTTATCACTTTGCTGTGTCCTCTACAGCAAATAAGCAATGCCTATAGGGAACTTACAGAAACTGGGGATCGGATACACTCATGACAGAAATCAGACTTGCAAAATGAATTTCTGTACAAAATATATTTGGTTTTGCCCATTGTGGCTGCAGTTTGTGCCAGGGAGCATCAAGCCAAAGCTTTCTCATTTCAGTTCCATGCTTATGCTTGACCCTAGAAAATGTTCCTGAACTCACATCAGAATACATTATAGAGTTTGGAAAGGTTATTGTTTTTAATTATACCTGCCAGAATCCTGCAGCCTGCATTTCTTAGTGGCCATGCTGGGCACAGAAATCTGGGAGCCATAGTCTAAAGCAGTGTTACGTCTAAGTTCAGCATTTTCCCTAGTACTAAGTAAATAGAAGGAAGTCTGGTTCAGGAGACATATTTTCACTAAAATAGCATGCAGCAGGACTATACAGTGGGGTCTCGACTTACGAACGGCTCGACATACGAACGTTTCGACTTACAAACCGCTCTCATAGGAAAATATGGACTCAACTTGCGAACTTAGATTCGAGTTACGAACTCTTTTTTTCTTTTTTTTAAAGCTAAGTCATCTTAGGTTAAAAGGAAAAAAGGAAAAAATATCCCCCTCTAGTGGCAGAAGGCGGAATAGCAGCTTCCCATTAGTTTCTATGGACGAAAAGAGCAGATACGGATTAAATGGTTTTCAATGCATTCCTATGGGAAATGAAGATACGACTTACGAACATTTCGACCTGAGAACTGCCTTCCAATACGGATTAAGTTCGTAAGTCGAGACCCCACTGTAATATGTAGCCTTATCTCCAGGTTCAGCATAGTGGAAGTGGAGAGAATTTTGTTTCCGTTGATTTTTTTTACAGAATTTGCTAATTCACAAACTTCACATAATCAGAAAGGAAAGAACAAGATTTTTTTTTTTTAAAAAAAAAAAAGAAAGTTGAATGTAGGTGAAAACAGAATGGATAGAATTGTTCTGAGTGTTTTTAACTGAATGTCTGGGTTTTAATCCCTTGCATTCAACTAGGCTAGCACTGAATTAGGTTTCTGACTTCTTGTTGTGCTCCTTTTGGGTTGATGTCCTTGTCTTTGAAATAAAGTACTGTACTTGAGTTTCCTTGATTCAAGCTTATAATCATACTGTAGAATCATAGAATAATGGAATTGGAAGGGGCCTATAAGGCTATCAAGTCCAACCCCCTGCTCAATGCAGGAATCCAAATCAAAACAGATCTGACAGATGGTTCTCCAACTTCCCTTAAATGCCTCCTGCGTTAGAGCACTGACCACCTGCGGAGGTAATTGGTTCCATTGTCGTACTGCTCTAACAGTTATGAAGCTTTTCCAAATACTGTATTCTGCCTAAATCTCTTTTCCTGTAGTTTGAGCCCATTATTATGTGTCCTGAACTCTAGGATGATCAAAAAACAGATCCTGCTCCTCCACTATATTCCAAGAATTTGAAAAGTGCCATCATGTCTCCCTAGTTCTTCCTTTTGGCCCTTTTTGAAGATTGGAACAATGTTAACTCTCCTCCAGTCACCTGGTATTTCACCCATCTTCCATGATCTCAAGAAAATAATAAGCAGTGGTTCTGTGATCCCTTCAGCCATTTCTTTCAGTATTCTTAAATGTACTTGATCTGGCCCCAAGAATTTGAATTCAATGTCTGCTTCTTTGGAAATATATTAATATAGTGGAACTAAAGCAGTACCTGACAATGTAATCCTGTGCACATTTGCCCCCTAGAAAATAGATTTAGTGCAGCCTCAGTGTTTCACAAAACTGTCAAAGTTACACTATGACACATGGAACTCTAATTAAAGTCTATTAAAATCAGCAGAAAAGAAAAATAAATGAAGAATATATAAAACAGTGATGACAAAACACTAGCAGGTTTTCAAGACAGCTGAAATTAACACACAAGCTATAGGTGCTTGACACTTTGGCATCTGTCACTAAATGCCTCTCGTGGTGAAGCCTTCTATTTTCAGATGAACTAAAATGCAGAGACTAGACTTTCAAGAAGTACATTTGGCTTCAATGAGCCAAAACATGGAACAACTCCATCTGCCTTAAATAATTATAACAATAAAAGAAAAGTAAGGCATCTGACAATACTCAAGATTGAATCTTCTGCCAATTCATCCTGTCACACTGCAAAGGCAGCCAAACTCTCTCCCTTCCCCCTGCAGTTTTTGGGCCTTTAACAGCTGAATGGTAAGCAAACATTCAGAAGCAGAAGTTCTTCACCACCATTAGGATGCAGTTACTTCACTCCCCATTTCCCAGGGCATTAGGAAATTCCAGGGCAACCTTGTGGTATGTTCAGTTTTCTTTGGAAAAGTGCTGGAGGAATTATATTATCCTTTACAATACTTGCACACATTTTTGTGGGGGTGTTGAAAATTAGAAGAGGTGAATGTTGAAGAGAAATTAGACATGGTCTAGCCTTTTAGTAAAATATGAGAGGATTAAATTACAATAACCTACACCCTTGCCATTCCCTCCCAGTCACCTTAGGCAAAACTTAGTGCAGCATTTATGTCCAGGGACTCAGGCAAGGAGAGGTAATTGTGTTAGAAGGTAGTTACATTACGGGGAAATCATATCTGATTTTTCCTTTTTAAAAAAAAATGCATTTGAGTTGGGTTTAGTGTGTTAGAATCAGTTTTTTAAAAGGTGACTATGTGAGGCACATGGAAGCTCACTTTCCACCACCCCCACCCCAGGAATCATGCTTTTCGTTCAGAATGTGAGGTGTTTCACTTGGCAGCAAGAGGGTCATTTAATTTAACTCACTTCTGAAATTCAGTTAGTTTGAATCATTTTGGCATATGAGAATGCCTCTGTCAGGATAAATTGTGTCTGTGGAGTTTGTCACTCACTCATTCTCCATGCACACACTCTTCCCCCCCTCTGTGTATATGTATGTGTGCCTGTGTCAGGCTGAAGTCTGATGTTGAGGGAGGCAAATGGGAAAGCTTGAGGTTCAGAGGCAAGAGGCAGGGGAGATGCATAACATCAGTGAGGAGTGAGGAGCTGGCACCTGAGCTAGTTGCAGCAGTTTTGAAGGGAAGAAAGTAAAATGTGGATCCATGAAAAAAAAGATCTTTATGATTTCATCTGAGTTTTATATGGAACTCTCACCAAACCAGCATCAAATTATAGATCCCATCTGTGCCCACAGACACCACGGAAATTACGAATCTTGAAGTGGCACAAAAACATGGATCTGAGGCACAGATCCTCATTATTTCATACTATTTTTAGATGGACCCCTCCCTAAACCGCTGACAGATCACAGATCCCATCTGTGTTTACAGACTACCCCACAGAAATCATGGGTGAAGTGTGGGATCTGAGACACGGATCCTCATTGACCCACATAATTCTTGCATAGGATCCTTCCTAAACCATTGTCCAATCTTAGGACCTATCTGTGCCCACCAGACTACAACACAGAAATCATTGATCCTTCAGTGCATGAAGGATTTCTTTGTTTGTTTGTTATAGACAACCTGGAGTGTCGTCTTATACACAGAAGGAGGGGGGAGAGATCAAAGCACTTTGATGCCTGCTTTCCCCCTTGACTTTTTGCGAAGAAAGTGGAGGGGGAAAGCAGGAATCATCAAAGTGCTTTGATGATCGCTGCCTTACCCTTCCACTTTCTTGTGAAGAAATAAATTTTGGGTCAGAAAATTGGAGGGGTGTCTTATTCAAGGGTGCGTCTTATACACTGAAAAACATGGTAATTTCTTTGTAGTTTGGCTTCACAGGTTAATATTATGTTAGGTAACTACCTACAGAAAGGAGAAGATATAAATATTTGTATTTGACTCCAAGTATAACCAGATTATTGATGGCTGACTTTTGAGACAAAATGGAAGAAGAAAAGCAGCAAAAATGGGAATCCTAAACACTGTTATTGGAATATCAGGATGAAGAGCATTAATATGGAAGAGAACAACATACAAAGAAAAATCTCTTCCATAAGACCAAGTAATCAAAGAGGAAATCAAACTAGAACTAAAGATCAAGAAAGAATATATTATCTGATCATGAACAGAACATGGAAACAATAAATTGATTAACTGTATAGAAGAGAAGCAGAATGACATTCTTTGAAAAGAGATTTTTTTAAGAGTGTGCAAATTTAAAGGTGAAATCTGTTCTGATAGCAAATTGGAGGGGGGGAGGAGATCAGGATAAATGGAATATCATTAGAGCTATCTGAAGCTATGGAGACCAAACCTATCAAAATCCTGATAAAAATATGCTAAGAAATATGGAAAACAAAGTAATGTCCATGCGCTGGAAATATTCAATAAACGAGTAAAGCTCGAAGAAAATAGGCATCAAAGATTGCAGAAACTAGAGGATCATTGCATTAATTTGATTGATCTGAAAAAAAACCAGTGCTCCACAACATTTGATTGTTGTAATATCAAAATTATGCTCTGGACAAGTGGCTACTTTTAAGTTAGAATAAGGAGGAATAGAATGGTGTCCAACTGGCAAAAGTGTCAAACAGTGATACATTTTATCTCCCTATATGTTTGACCTATATATAGAACATATACAGAAATCTATATGATGAAACATCAGTAATTTAAGATACGCAGATGGTACCATCTTACTGTCAGAAAATTGCAATGACTTGGCATGATTAATGAAAAAGGTTACAGAAGAAGGTGCGGAACCAAGATTATTTGCACATTACGAACATGTTAAGGATTAATGACTATACATAAATTACATAACTTTAACGGTGGCAATGAAGAGATTGAGGCATTTAAGAAGCTTGTTTCAATCATCAACTCAAATACAGTTTGCAGCCAAGAAATCAGAAGAAAACTTGGAGTAACTGTTATAAAGGAACTAGAAGAGATTACGGAATGTGAGGCTGTATCATTAGGTACCAGGGCCAAGATCATCTATAGTATAGCATTTCTGATTATCATATGTGAATGTGAAAACTGGGGAATAAATAAAGCTGACAAAAAAAAAAACCTCACTGAAAATACGATGTCGGAAAAGAGCTTTATGTATATACTGGACTACCAGAAAGATAAATAAATGGGTTTTACATCAAACCGAGCTTAAGCTTTCACTAGAAACTAAAATGATGAAACTGAGACTATTGTGTTCTGGACGTATCATAAGAAGATAAGACTCACTGGGATATGTATTAAAACTAGGAAACATTGAAGGCGGGAGAAAAGGAGAAAGCTCTAGCATGGGGTGATTTGATTCAGTAAAGAAAGCCATCGCCCTTAGTTTGCAATATGTCAGTGAGGCTGTAAGTGCCAGAAGGTCAAAGTTAATAAGTGCTAACATATATTTATTACTTTTTAACCAAATTAATAAATGAATATATTCAAAATAATAAATTGAAATGTAATGACAAGAGGTTGCTCTTTCCACTTTTTAAAATGTTGCCACAATATTTTAATCTTTCTCTTTAGTTAGTCACTGTAATAATACACACATATATACACACAAACACACAATCCTATTGGGAAAAACATGTGTAGCACAAGTTGTTTCCCTCCTTTGGCAGGGTGTCCATCATGTGACAGGTCATGCATCTGTTGCAAAATCATCATGTTACATACACTCTGTCAAAGTGCATGAAATTCCATGCACAATAAATATAAAATATAGTTATTACTTTTCATTTTATTAAAAGTTCTTGGTATTAAGAATACAACCAATCACATTAACACTTAAAAGATTACTATTACTGTGGCATAAGTGAGGAGGTGAAATCTCCAGCAGCAAATTTCTACTAGTGGTGAAGTCAGTGTTTGTCAATTCTTTATTACACCATTTTTGTGGCTTGGCATGTGATGACAAAGAAAAGTGTTTACTTCCTGTCTAATGGATACTCACCACTACAGTTTATATTAATTGATTTATACTGGCATCTATAAGTAATAGAATTCCAGCTGTTATCACAAAATTTCTTTTCATTCACTAAAGATTATTTAATTATTCTCCCCCAAAAGCCCATGAAGACCAAATTAAAGATTTATTTAAATTAATTATAGACCACATGCAATTCATTACTCAGTAAATTTAAATCAATTTTTTGAAAGATGCACTTACAATTTAGCTATTGTGGAAGAAGAAACACCACAATTTGCTTAAATAACAAAAGCTTGCAAAGTCTTTCTAAATAAACAAAGTGCATGGCCAGACGGGAAGTTGGAGTGGTCTGATTAGCATTTTATATGTGTGTGTGCGCAATGTATTTTATCTCTCACTTCTGTTCATGCTGATCTACATTTTATTCTCCCATGAGGTGCAGAGAGCTCTTTAGATTGCCCAAACTTGCCCCCCCCTTCTGACACTCCCCTTCCTGCCTCCTTCCCTGCCTTTTCTTGTGGCCATCACTAAAAAGGCTTTCTTTTTCTTCCTTTCTTCCTTTTGTGTGTGTTTAATAAAGTTTCACTTAACTAGGGCTTATTTTGGGGGTAGGGCTTATATTAAAAGCATCCTGAAAAATCATACTAGGGCTTATTTTCAGGTTAGGTTTTATTTTCAGGAAAACACAGTAAATAGTGAGCTATTCTGCCAGTGAGGACATGCCCATTAAATGCTATTTAGATAACAGTTGACCAATGCTTAATTACAAAGGAAAAGAAGCCAAGGAAGAGAATTGTGAATAACTACATGCTTCCTCTCCCAATTGTCACTGCAAACACTTTTAGATAAACACCATTTTCACTGACATATGTAGTCTGTTTAGTGGTTTGCTGCCTAATTGAGCAGCAAGCCATGGTACTCTGAAAAATTGACAGCGTTTATTTATTTATTTATAAATAATTGTAGCAGAGGTGTCTGAATACCATCCACGTTGATTTGTTCCAAATTATAAGTCTTTTAAATCACAATCAGTTTACTCTGAGCTGATTGTAGACTGTCTGATTCAATTTGTTCCTGAATATTTTAAGTATTTATATGTAATTGTATAATGAAAAAAAAATGACAGTTGGGAAAAGAAAAGGCTCTGACCTGAGATGGAAAATGAAACTCAGTGCTGTCAGCTACTGCTCAACCTCCAGTGCGCAAGAAAAACTCCCATCAATTTCTTTTCTTCTTTTCTTCCTTCCTTCTGAGCTGAACAATTTATTCCTTGCCCAGTTTCTACCTCTGCATGGCTCCACCCTGTGTTAGCTGGACATAAGGCCTGAGTAATAGCATACCTGCTGGCCTAAGTAACCCTTTAGTAAGAAAGGCTGCCCTGTAAATTCATAGTGCAGCATCAGAAGCCTCTTGAATGGGAGTATTAAAAAGTGTTCCACCCAAGCAAATGATGGGCAGCATCCAGGTGGGAAGCAGAGTGGAAAAAGGAGAAAGAATAGTAGGATCACTGCTCCAATTGGCAGAGTGCCTGGTTGCTCTTTTGTTTGCCACACATCCTGTCTGGAACACAAACAGGCAGGAAAAACAAAGAAGCTAAAGTACTGCAAAATTAAAACCACCAGCAGGTGTTGCTAAAAACAATAGATAAGGATAAAAGAAATGCTTCAAACTCACAAACACTTGATCACTGTACCCAGCCAGAGAGTAAAACAGAAAAACAGGAGCCATGTAAGTACAAGGGGGTGCTGATAAGTATTGAGCCTTTCCCAGAAAAAAATGAGCTAGGAAGCTATAAATTACAGGGTGTATTGGCCAATTTATCTGTATTCAATGGTGCAAAAATCAACTACCTATGATTTCAACTTATCTTTCATGTTCAGGTCCAAAATGAACATGGCAGCACCTCCAGAAAAGTTCAATGTGGAAGAGCATAGGACCAGAATCAAGTTCCTGCTTCTCCAAGGGAAAGGTGCAAAGCAGATCCATGATGAAATGTCACAAACTATGGGTGACAGTGGCCCTTCATATGCAACAGTGAAACATTGGATTGTCAATTTTAAAACTGGCCATTTCGGTGTTGAAAGTGATAAACCCAGTGGAAGGCCCGTTTCTGTCTCTGTGCCTGCAAATGTGAAAACCATCCAAGATATGGAGGACTGCTGAATATCAGCCAAAAGTATTGCTACATATCTGAGAATATCACACGAGAGAGTTGATGCCATTATCCACAACGACTTGGAAATGAGAAAGCTGGCAGCAAAGTGGATCCCCAAACTTTTGACAACTGAACAAAAGAGAAAATGTGCGGAGTCATTGGTGGCTGTTTTGGAACATTTTGCAAGAAATGAGTCAGATCTGGTAACTGGTGATGAGATATGGATCTACTGTTATGATCCTGAGACAAATGAACAGTCTAAGCAGTGATGGCTAACCTTTTTGAGCCCGAGTGCCCAAACGGTGACACAAAATCAAATTATTTCTTTCAAAGTGTCAACATTGCAATTAATTCTGATTAATAAAGTTTTAGTTTAGAAAAAAACTCATACAGTTGTCTGAATTAGTCATCATCTTTTGTCTTCAAAACATAACAGAACTTTCAATGATACACATTTTTTATTGAAAAAGAACCATTAACTAGTAAATGGAAACATATATTAAAGTAATACAAGCCAGGTAATTTATACAAACTTTTAAAATAATTATATGCATGTATTTTTGATAAGGGATACTCAACTTAGCATGCTTTTGCACAATGTGATTTCTGATGTTGTATGCATGTTGATAATTTGCATGCTGTTAGTTTGAGAGCAACACATGCAGCACCCAGACAACCCAGACAATGTAGTTGCTGACCTTGAGCTAGACATCCTGGAGAGTGAAGTCAAGTGGGCCTTAGAAAGCATGGGTAACAACAAGGCCAGTGGAGGAGATGGCATTCCAGTTGAACTATTTAAAATCTTAAAAGATGATGCTGTTAAGGTGCTACACTCAATATGCCAGCAAGTTTGGAAAACTCAGCAGTGGCCAGAGGACTGAAAAACATCCCAGTCCCGAAGAAGGGCAGTGCCAAAGAATGCTCCAACTACTGTACAATTGCACTCATTTCACATGCTAGCAAGGTTATGCTCAAAATCCTACAAGGTAGGCTTCAGCAGTATGTGGACCGAGAACTCCCAGAAGTACAAGCTGGATTCCGAAGGTGCAGAGGAACTAGAGACCAAATTGCTAACATGCGCTGGATTATGGAGAAAGCCAGAGAGTTCCATAAAAATATCTACTTCTGCTTCATTGACTATGCAAAAGCCTTTGACTGTGTGGACCACAACAAACTATGGCAAGTCCTTAAAGAAATGGGAGTGCCTGACCACCTTGTCTATCTCCTGAGAAACCTATTTGTGGGACAGGAAGCAACAGTTAGAACTAGATATGGAACAACTGATTGGAGGCTCTTGAGAGTCCCTTGGACTGCAAGGAGAACAAACCTATCAGTTCTAAACGAAATCAACCCTGAGTGCTCACTGGAAGGACAAATCCTGAAGCTGAGGCTCCAGTACTTTGGCCATCTCATGAGAAGAGAAGACTCCTTCGAAAAGACCTTGATGTTAGGAAAGTGTGACGGCAAGAGGAGAAGGGGACGACAGAGGATGAGATGGCTGGACAGTGTCTGCTACGCAACCAACATGAAATTGACACAACTACAGGAGGCAGTGGAGGATAGGAGGGCCTGGTATGCTCTGGTTCATGGGGTCACGAAGAGTCACAGATGACTAAACGACGACGAGAGAGCTTGGAGGGTTCATTGGGACTTGAGCTGTCAAGTTCCTTCAGCTTTGGACCATTATTTTACAGAGCAACGTTTCCCACCAAGAGGTTAGTTAAGCCAGCAAACATTCTCCTTTTGTGATTATGTTTTATTTTTCCCCTCTTGTGCCTGGGAATTCCTGCTTCTGTTACAGAATCACTTTCATTTTCTGACTGAGAATCACTGATACCAATGTCTTGGCCCCCAATGTTTGGCATTTTTTACTTCTGACAGGCCAATGCAAAATATTGCCCAAAATATTATTTTCTAAGGTAGAATACATAATTTTACACCAAAAAGATTCCAGAAGATGAAAATCACACAAAAATGTATTATTTGGTCAATTTATTATGTATTCTTTACTTTAATTTGATTTATACCCCACCCCTCTAGACCAGGTCTACTCTATTCTGTTAAATTATATTGTGATGGGCTTTTTGTTTGCTTTGTGGGGCAAGCAGACTAGAAGGGTAGACTTTGTGACTGTGCCAATGTACCACTGGGCTGCTTGGGTCCCTGCATAGTTCTTACGATTTTTTTCTCTCTCATGTATTATTGCCTGCTCTTGGAATACATGGATTCTCTGTTGCCTTGCCTTTTAGGAACAGTTTTTTACAGGGTTTTCAGGGCTTTTTTGGATGGGCTCCAGAAAATATGAATAGGGAAACACGAAATGAAACAGTTCAAATGAGATAGTCCCTTTTGCGTAAAACGAAAGGATCTGTGCGTAAAAAAACAAGTGTCACCTCTCCCAATGAAACAGTATGAAAAAAAATCACCTTGTATATCTGTAGCCTACAGTTTCCAATCCGAAAAGGTAAAAATTGTCTGTGGGGGCTCTCACAAATCCTTGAATCTCAGTTGCACAGACACCTGAGGAGGCCTCCATACATAAAGATGGATCCACGAAGACTCTCCTTCATGAATAGTGGGGACAGAGGAAGCAGTGTAGCAGTGTCTTCCAGCAACAAGTAGCACATGAAGCAAAGTTACTTGGGGGTTGTTAGACCATAAGCTTTCCTTCTACTAAGACACCCACTAATACACATATTCCAGCCCAGGGGGAGGGGCTCACTTCATCATCAGCTTCATGTATTTCCCTCACGTGGACTGGGTCTTCTGCCAATTTCTTCACTTATGGTCATGCTGCTATCCTTCCTTTCCTCATTCTGGGCTCTCCCACCACGTGGATGTCTTTTAATCTTCCATCACCAAAGTAGTGCAATAAAGCTGAGGGACTTAGAACTTTGTGACAAAATGGTTTCCAAAAATGCTCACTAAAATGGAGAGGAAAGAAACCTAAACTTCTACTAGTAATTTGTTCCTACCAGAGATTACTTCAGAGTTTCACTGGAATCAAGTAGATTTCTTCCAAAATTGTTGAAGAGTTTCCACATTATTTCCCCCCCCCCAGTTGTTTTGGTCCTTTGGGTTTTGCCAAAGAATAACAAGTGGAGACCTACATTTATAAAACTGTTATCAAATGTTGCTTCTAAGACAGACCACAACTGGTTCAACTTCGCAGTAGAAAGTGGGACTAAGGCACACCTCACCTTCTGCTACAGTTAAAGCAAAAGAGTTGTGATTCTAAATGGACCTTTGATTAACAATGGTAAAAACTTCACATTTTACTTAGGCAAAGAGTCTCTGTGCAAACAGCAACCTACAACCTAGCCGCTCAGAGTGGTACCGAGTTACCAGATGGGCGGGATACAAATCAAATAAATAAATAAATAAATAAATAAATACAAGGTCCTTAAAGTAGCAGGATGCAATTGATTAGAAGTGAAACAGGAACAAATTAATGTTACTATGTGTTAATCTATCAAGCGGTATATCCCTAGTGAAGAGGATAGAAGGGGCACAGGAGGTAGTGAATCTGCACCTAATTTTTCAGTGACTACAAACATTTCTCACCGGGAAAATGAATACAGATACAATGCAGCATTCATTTCCTTAAGATATATAAGAAAAAACTAAGTTACCAACAACTCTCAAAAACTGTTGTACTGTTTTTGCCCTCACCCACCAGGAGGGGACATTTTAGACCCTTCCATCACTTTTTGTTGCAGAACTCTACACAGAAATAAAACATTTGCCCATATATATAAACCAGTTTTCCAAATTCCAGCCCATGTCCTTTTGCTTTGCTCTCACAAACAGGACACAGTCAGGACAAATATGTCTCAACGAATCAATGTGTTCTACCATGAAAGCACTTTTTAAAATACCAACCAATGTAAGATGTGGAAGTTTAAAATATCCTACTATTTTCCAGTGAGCCATGAGACAGCAAAGTAGAAGCAGTATGCTGATTGTCAAGTAACTTGGCGCAGTTCAGGGAAATGACATTTCTTCCTTCGGAATTAGGAGATACAAGAGATGTTAATCTGCCAATCTTAACCACAAACCTAACTCTCAGTGGAATCTGAAAATACCCCGCAAAACACGCAAACAGTCAAAAATAGAGCAATTAGATCTGATCATTGTCAAAGAAAAAGAGAGAGCAAATTTATTTAATTGTTCAGATTTAAAAATATTACCTCCACCTTGCTGGTGGTTTTAAAAAAACTGACTATTGCACTGAATATAATAATTAATCCACAATCATAGTCAGATTGTGTTTGTGTGTGTGTTTATTCAGTAGTTTTCGGTGCAGAATAAATGTCTGCAACAAATCCAGTGGATCTGATAGGGTAACAGTTAGTCAAATGTATGCATAACTCTAAAACCTAGGTATTTTGGTTTCTGATTGAGATGGCAGCCCTGACATTTCGCACTCAAATCCCAGATCCTAAATGCACCCTGACTAATGAGGCTCAGTATATCAACCCAACACTGCCTGACTGCTGCTGTTTGGAGGGGATTCATCATTCTTTTAGTGCATATACCAGTCAGGCACAAAAAGTGTCATCAGCATTTCATATAAGATATTCAAATATGAAAAGAAAATAAAGCTTTATTTTTAGCTTTCTTTATAAATGAAGAATGCAGGTAGGGAAAAACTAATGAGGGCTTCTCTACACACAGGTTGAAACGGCTTTACTCAGCGTCACAGCCACAGTAGTTGAGAAGGAAAGGTGTAGCAGCATCTGTCTCTGTCAGTTAAATTCCCAGCTGTATGCAGTACAAATGCTTACAGATGATATCAACACTAGCCCTGGAGGGACACCGACTGTGTGGAAGAATACATGGCTGCTCCCAGAGGTCTCTGCCAGCAGCTGGTATTTTTCTGCACAATGTTCCTGAGAGGGACAGAACGTCATTACGTACCATTGTTCTCCGGGGCATTTGCAGTCTCAGTTGTGTTCTCCAGCTGCTCCAGGCAGCTATTATCTGTAAAAGAAGAAAAGAAAGATATGGAGCCATCAAACCACCTTGTAGATATCTTAAATACTATATTTTCTTTTTCTGCCTTTTCCCTTCCAGTTTTTAAAAGAAAAGTCCTCACATGTAGACATATTGGAACAAACATACTGATGATTATGTTAAATGAGAAATCAGATTCTGCCTGTTCCATCTATCCCTAGAAAACAGAGATAGGTTTTTTTTAAAAAAATTCTTGGGAGGACGAATCCCATAATTCTCCATTTTGGGAATTCTGCCTGACAGGCAGACACCTAAATATAGCTCACCTGGGGAAAAAAGACTAAATAGGCTTCCTATTCTTGCCACACAGTTGGCTGGAAGCTTTCTTTCTGAATAAGAGGTCAGATGGAATTAGTTTTAATTAAGCCTCAAAGCCTTTCAGTTGTAGCTTTTCTCACACTTAGATATCTGCCTGTCAGGGGGAACTCCCAGAATGGAGAATTATAGGATTTGTAGTCCAGGAAATCAAAAAATCCCATCTCTGCTAGAAAGGAATATTTTAACTGTAGAAGAACAAAAGCTAATGCAGTAAAGTACACCTTTGGGTCATACAAATTTAATTATTATTTATTAATTTCATTCATTTCTTACCACCCCATTAGTGCAAATGCGCTCTTCTGGGCAGCGAACAAGCTAAAAGCCAAACAAGCAGACAATAAACCAAATGATAATGTAAAAAAAGAGATAGATATATGGAATCACAGACATTATAGATGCCTAGAGATGATGCCTAGACAGAAGCACAGATAGAGCTTATGTTTTGAGCAGCTGACTCCACAAACAACAGTTCAGGTTAGAAGTAACATATAGCAAACAGCCTTAATACCAAGTCAAACAATTGGCTGTCTCGTAGATGGATATCTTGTCTATAATAGTGGCTGGAATCTGATCATATTTTAAAGTCAGCATAACCCAAAGAGTACAAACATCAATGGTCAATTGATGCAACTTAATTAATCAGCATAGGCATTTATTGTTGTGTGCCCATTCCCACAAATCAGCATGCAAGAACAAATACCTATGCTGACTTCCTAACTTCCAACAGTATGCAGTGATTGTATCATGCCGGCAAGCATAGCTAATCAGATACTAGCCACTGTTTATCAAAATGTGGGCCAAGGAGCGCCAGTGGATCTTAGTGCTGTGGCCCTGGGCTGATGTCAACAGTAGCTATCCACATGAGCCATATATAGCTTTACACTGAGGTAGAGAATGCCTAGAGATCAAAACTGTAGAATGTAAAATGGGGGGGGGGGAGGGAGAAATAAAAAGGACAATAAAGGATGAGTGTAAAAGAAGAAAGTCAGAGAAAGGAAGTGAAAAGTTGGTCATAAATTTGTCCATAACTTACATTATTTCATTTTTTAACAACCTTGAGAAGGTTTTTGTCTTGAAATATCAAATGAAAAATATGTTTAAAAAATTAAAGCGCAAAAATTAAAGCGCAAATAAGTAGAGGGAGAGAAAAGAAACAAGCAAATGGGGCTACAGTGGGGCCTTTTGGGCCCAACCATAACCACTTGCTCCACCTGACAACATATTTGGCAGTAGCACTGGGAACTGAAGCCTGTGTATACAGGTATGTATTTGCTCATGCAGAGGAGTGCAAAGAGGGAGAAAGCAATCATGGATTGGAGATTACGTGACATTTTAGAGGTAGGGAAGAGAGGGCCTCAATCCTCTGAAGGAAAGGGTTTAGAAAGGGCTTTGAAGGACGTTAGGAAAGAGTTAAGGCTTAGTATTTTTAAATAACAGTTACAATAATAAGTGGGATGAGAGAAGAAGAGCAAGAAAAATACTGTAAGAAGGAAGGAATGTAAAGCAGCAGAAGGAGGCATGAAAGGAATGGCAACTTGTACATAGGATGTACAAAGAGAGATGCACTGGAGGAAACAAGAATCTTTGGAGAAACAGGCAGGGAGGGTGCTGAAGAAAACAAAAGTAAATAAATAAATAATTGAATAAATAATTAACAAGCCTTGTTAGAGCTTCTGGGTCAGCAAATGCTGTGTGCAGTAAGGAGACTGAATTATAACAACTCCAAAATCAATACTGATTATATCTTTTGCCAGATTATGTGTCAATATTGAAGTTTAGGAAAGCTGAACAATGTTATTCCCAGCCAGAAGGAAGTCACTGTAGCAAAGAATTATCCCTCTCCTCGCCACAGAACCAGAGTAGCCCCCTCACACATGAACCCAAATGCTATGTGACTCCCACATGATTTCTAAATCAATTTCATTTAGAACAGAGCTTACTGTGAGGCAAATGTAAATGTAAACAAGTCTTAAGGTAACTATAGTGCTGGATTTGGAATGGCCATTTCTTTTTATCAACTAAAATCATGCATAAATGACAACAAAAATACCTTCTGCTCTGGCATTAAAAAGCTTCATCTTATCAACAGCGGCTGAAGGGGGGAAAATAGGATGGATATAAACCTACACATAGATAAACCTAAAGAAAATGGAAAGAAGGAACTGCATCCTCCCCCCCCCCAAAAAAAGTCATATTTTCTGAAAAATACATTTTCCTCTGTTAGAACAGTTTATTCTTTCTAAAGCAAATGAGACTGAAGACATTAAAATTAAATCAGAGCAATTTTATGGAAATAACGCAAAAAAAGTGTCAGGCCATGTGAAACTACATAAAGAGGAATCTAAGAGAAAATTGGTTGTTAAAAAAAAGAGGAGTGCCTGTGAAGAGCCTTCTTAAAACCACCTAAGCAGTAGCTATCTCATTCACTGACTTATTCACTATGAGTCAGTGAATGAGTATTTTTTATGGAAGAAAATTCTACTCATCCATCCTTATTAAAGTGCCAATTTGTCCCAGGTAGAGATCATTTCTATCTCTGATTCTGAGAACTTGAGGATTGGTGAGATTTCTTTAAAATGGATATGAATAACAAAAGAAGAAGTGTATCATAAAAGATTGATCCCCTTGTATGATTCCATATACTACATGTGTTGTTGCCTGCTGCTGAGTAATCTATACAGTGGTGCTTTGCAAAAGGAATTTAATTCATTCGACGGTTAATGTTGTCTTGCAAAAAATTCATCTTGTGAAACGCGTTCTCCCATAGGAATGCATTGAAATGTAATTAATGCATTCCTATGGACAAAAGTCAGAACATAGTCAAATTTGGTTTACAAAGGGTTTATTAAGTGATCTTTAAAGCCATACATATTGTGCAGATAATTTCAAAAATTTCAATCGAAAAAGTTACCTTTTTAAACATAATAGAAAAAACATTTAAAAATCAGCAAACATGAGGCAGGAACAAAAAATGGAAAATACTCATCTTGCGAAGGATAGCCATAGGAACATTTGTCTTGCAAGTCATCAACCCCATTGCCAAAACTATTCATCTTGCGAGGTTTTTTTATCCTGCAAGGCACTCATCTTGCGAGGCACCACTGTAACAGGGTTTTTCAAAGTGAATTGGGCTCACCTGTACCAAGTTGGATCAGGTCCAAAGCACATCCAAGTCAGTCAAAACTACTTGAAAAGAAGCCAGACCATGTATGCAAAAAGTAGCAAAAAAAAAAAAAAAGAAGTATGTAAGGAACACAACAGAAGGGATATGTGGTGGGGATTGGGGGATGCAAGCTGGACTTTGCATGCTGAAAGCAATAATTTGCAATGACAGATAAGAATTCATAGAACACTCCACAATTCCTGCTTACAAGGAAGAAGTTTGTGTGATGTCACTGAAGTTATATATTCAGTTTTCTCATTTGGACTAGATGAAAACCTTTCCCAATTTTCTCCTGTATTTTCAAATAAGAAGTCCATAAATACCACGTACTGTATGTCACAGCTGAGATGGAATATATATCTTATTGTCAACTAGTGCAGTGGTTCCCAGCCTTGGATCCCTAGATATCCCTGTGCTGCAATTCCCAGAAATCCTGGCCAGCACAACAAGTGATGAAGACTTCTGGGAGCTTTAGACCATTAACATCTGGGAATTCAAGGCTAAATCCTCTGATCCAGCAGAACCCATGTGAAGAACATAGAAGAATTGGCTGAGCTAAGCATTTCCTCAATAACTGCCACACCATTGTCTATATTTTTATTGCAAACCATCACAAGTGCCACACCAAAAGATAATCTGCCACACATTTGCTTTACCAGGAAAAGAGTTTCAGTTTTTCTTCTTTAGACACAAATCTTTTCGAATTTCCTTGAGTGGTGTTTCTGCAGTTGTCTGATCAGTACTTTTTTAATTATTACAATGGCAATGAAAATTCTCTCTCACACACTCTGCAGCTTACTTTCAGCATCTATGGATGGCCCTCTCACCCTCCTTTATGGGAGGGGTGGCCATCTGTGAGCAGGGATGGGTACTCACCACTCACTGTCCAGCTGGACTTAAGTCACACCAGTGACTTGACTTGGACTCAGCTATGGGGTTTCTGGAGCAACCTGTGACTTGACTTGCAACTTGGATGCATTTGTTCAAGTAGCATTGTCAAGTCCTTATGGCCCCCCCACCTCCCGCTGACCTACCACCATCTTCCAATGCAGCACATCAGAGGGCCTTTTATGGTGATACTCTAGCCAGTAGCAAGAGGGCAGGTCCTCTGACCTTCCTTTACCTGTAAATTGCCCTGGTGATGTTCTAGCCTTCCATAGACTGTCACTGAGGTGACTTACATGAAGAGGCGGGTTGGAGGACCTGCCCTCATAGTACAGCAGTCTAGAGTACCACTACGCAAGGCCCTCTGCCTTCCTCCTGCTTCAGAGGGCCTGCATGTGCTGGCCTATCAGCTGGTCAGCATGTGTGTTGAGGGAGGCAGTGGCCTGTCTCCCAAGCAGAGGTGGTGGCAGCAGGTAGGCCAGTGTTCATGGGTGCAGGCAGCGGGCAGCCCAAGTCTTTGCTACCAAGTCCTGGATCCCAAGGGGGTAGGGCAAGTGACTCGTGACTAGGACGTGGGATTTGTGATTTAGTACCAAAGACTTGGACTTGAGACTCAGGTCCCAAGACTTACCAACATCCCTGTCTGTAACCATCTGCAAAGGAGAACTTATAGGCCTGCAGCTGTACATATATGTATTGCCATGTAATCAGAAAACCAAGCCACACCAACCGTGGTAGACCCCATGTGTATAGGTTTTCCACTACAGGTGGTAAACTAAGTGTGTGGATGTTGGGAGTTTAGCCATTTTTATGTCCTGGGTGAAGCCAGGGCAACACATTCTGTTCCTGCTCCATTCATTAAACATCACACATGTGGGCAAATCCATGTGCAGTCTCATTGCACACACAGAAGCCCTCATGCACTCAGATATTACAAATAAGAGAAGTCTATGTGAGTTTTCGGAGCCAGGATATTCTAGTGGAGAGAGTGTGGAGCTAAGAATTAGGAGACCTGGGTTGAAATCCTTGCTTGGCCATGGAAAAGCACTGGGGTATGTGTGGCAGTGTTGAACCATTCCTTGAACATCTCACATGCCTCCTGATCCTATTAAGCTCACTTTAAGTTGGACTCAACAGCACCTAACAACAGTAACATGAGTTCTGTTACACAGTTACGGAAAACAAGTTTGGCAAGCCAGGCCTCTGGAGGCAGCTCCAGCCTTAGATAAAATTAAAAAAGATGAGTGAATCATACATAGGTTATTCAGAATATGATTTAATACATGTCCCCCAGAGGAAGGAGAGAATTTTTGATAGTGTGAAGTTACTGAAGTTGTTGTGCTATTCCTATAAATTAAGCCAGGTGAAAAAACATTGGGGCTGTTTTACCTTTGAGGGAAGCTGACATGATTCAGTGGAGCTCCAAATTACAGCAATGAAAAGTGACTCCATATTTGTAACTTTCAGGTTAAATTTACAATGCTATAAAAGTGATTTTTAATAATATAAATGAAGTTAAATCCCTCAAACCGCTGTTTTTGGCCAGAGGGAATCAAGCCCAATTCATTTTCAATGCTATCCAGAGCACAAACCCCCCTCAAGCAAAGACACTCCGAGTAACTTTTAACTTTTTATTCCTTGGAAGTATTTCAGTCTGTTCCTTAAGAAAAAGAAAGTTTGGATAATTTATCACCATCCAGAGAGATGGTGATAAGCCTGCCTGCTTAAGAAAAACTGAGGAGAACCCAGGAGGGATTGTTGTATCTTTCAAAATCTCAGTGCCTTAACAGAGGAGCACAGGAATTTATAATCAACTTGGCTTGACCAATTAATTCCACCAATAACGTAAAGACATGTCAGATTGATTCCCTGTCCCTATTTCTGGTAATTACTATAGCTCTGCACACTATGCCAGTGAAGGCAAGTGCTTGTCTCCGTGATCCCAAGCAAGAGAAATATATGCAATGATAGGATTAAAATATACATTTTGTTGGGTTTTTTTTTAAGCCTGCTTTGTTGAAAGTTGGCCATGGATGTTGCCAGGGTGGTGGTGAGTCCCTTTCTATCTCTTTGCATGTGCCAAATGGCTTCCATATGCCAAATCATTTCTCAAATTATTTTCCAGCACTCTAAATGGTTAGAATAAAATAATTCAAAACTACAGATTCCATAGTTTATAGAGAAGTTTATACATGTCTCTGTAGAACTTCTAATGGAATACTTTATTTGAGATGGAGCGGAACAATCATATCATATGCTGTTTACAAGGAAAGGAGATACACTCCATCATTTTCCCAACAGCAACAATATCCTGTACATGCTTAGAAACACAGAACTATGCACGGACACAGAAATATAGCTCTTGTGTAAAATGAGAGATGACCATGGAAATAGCCCATGAACTTTGGGTGATGAGAACAGGCTCCCAGTGGATATCACTGCATGGTGAACATGGGGAGGGGGGAAGGCTACTGCAGCCCCAAAACACCAGCCCCAGTGCACAGCTTTCAATGGCCCTGGTATTCCAAGGCCCCAAGCATTCCTATAGGCAGGAATTCCAATTTCTTCATGCTCTGAACTGCTGGATAGCTCAGAGGTTTAGGCCTCTGGCTGTGGAACCAGATGTTGGGAGTTCATATTCCCCACTGTGTCTCCTTGATAAGGGGCTGGACTCAGTAACCCATAGGGACCCTTCCAACTGTCTGCAGGTCTAAGATTATAATTATTATTATATTATTATTAACCATCACCATTTTGGGGTGCAACAAAGTAAAAAAAAGGTGAAATCCCAAAACAAACAGATATAACTTCCTCGTTAGAAAAACTGTAAAGGGCACACACAACAGCCTTTTGGAACAAGAATTCAAGGCTCACATAAGGAAAGAAAGTGAATATCTCTAATGGTGCTGCCATAAGAAGGCTTTCACAGAATCCTACAATAGTCTCTGAATCAATCTTTATTATGATCTGAATTCAACCACTAAAAACATAGATAAAATAACACACGGAGCACTAAGTATATACACACAATAACAAGTTCATAACCTCTACAAGTCATAAGTCTAATGTTACGAATAAGATTAATAAGGAGATTTGCCTAATTGCAAACTAATGCACAAAGTCTACCACTGTGACATTTACCATGTGGCCCCTGCTTATTTCACCAAACAAAGGGCTGATGCTATGTCATCCCACCAGCAGATATAAATGGTGACGTTCTCTCTTTTCCTCACTGCCACCAGTGGATTTCCTTTATCCACAATATATAAAGAAGTTTAGTCAGACACTTGTCTGGTTACTGCCAACAGAACTTATTTATTGAAGTGTATTAAATTTAATCAGAATCACAGATGTTCTTTATTCAGTGTCTACAATCAAATCATTAAAATATCATATATATTCCCACATACTCAATCACCACCTGCTCTGTCTATTAACCTTGACCAGCTTATCTCTATTAGTATATTTTTCTCACTATCTCCCTGATTATCTTTCTCTCTCACTCTGCAACTTCTCTATCGCCTTCTGCAACCTCTATCTCTCCCTGCCAAACCTTCTTATATCCGCTGACTCCACCCCTCCACTCCTCTCGTAGGCTCAAGCAAATGAGATCTTGAATATGAGTGACAGGAGTGATGTGGGGCAATCATCACAGCTACCTTATAGGAAGTTTGATTAGTGGAGTCTGAGAGGAGAAGAGGCATGTAAAATTTATCATATCTGCCTGGAAAGTTTATTTGAATTGAATGGATTTCTGCACAGTATGGCCAGTTGAATAACATGTGTTCAACTGTTTTGATCAGGTCTAAATGACTCTCAATCAGCAGAATTTAAGTACAGAATTTTAACCCCTCAACTTTTATTATAAACCTATTGACCTAAAAATAAGTCTTCTTGGACACAGTGGAACTTACTTCCAAGTGAGTATGTATAAGACTGTACTGCATGCTAAGGATTTCTAATAGAATTCCCTCTTCTACATGATATTAGAGGATGTGTTCTTAAGATGTACTTTTACTATCCTGAAGCTGTTCTCTGCATTGACGCATCATGAAGACAGATTAAAATTTAGACCCACCTGTTTCTTTCTAATAGTCTCTATAATTCCAGTAGCTCTATAATTATCTCTGAGAAACCAGAGGAATCTTCCAAGTAAGAAACTCCCATTACAACCATATCCTTTCCCAGTACAACCCAGACAATGTAGTACAACCCAGACAATGTAGTTGCTGACCTTGAGCCAGACATCCTGGAGAGCGAAGTCAAGTGGGCCTTAGAAAGCCTGGCTAACAACAAGGCCAGTGGAGGTGATGGCATTCCAGTTGAACTATTTAAAATCTTGAAAGATGATGCTGTTAAGGTGCTACATTCAATATGCCAGCAAGTTTGGAAAACTCAACAGTGGCCAGAGGATTGGAAAAGATCAGTCTACATCCCAATCCCAAAGAAAGGCAGTGCCAAAGAATGCTCCAACTACCGTACAATTGCACTCATTTCGCACGCTAGCAAGGTTATGCTCAAAATCCTCCAAGGTAGGCTTCAGCAGTATGTGGACCGAGAACTCCCAGAAGTACAAGCTGGATTCCGAAGAGGCAGAGGAACTCGAGACCAAATTGCTAACTTGCGCTGGATTATGGAGAAAGCCAGAGAGTTCCAGAAAAATATCTACTTCTGCTTCATTGACTATGCGAAAGCCTTTGACTGTGTGGACCACAGCAAACTATGGCAAGTTCTTAAAGAAATGGGAGTGCCTGACCACTTTATCTGTCTCCTGAGAAACCTATATGTGGGACAGGAAGCAACAGTTAGAACTGGTCATGGAACAACTGAGTGGTTCAAAATTGGGAAAGGAGTACGGCAAGGCTGTATATTGTCCCCCAGCTTATTTAACTTATATGCAGAATACATCATGCGGAAGGCTGGACTGGAAGAAACCCAAGCCGGAATTAAGATTGCCGGAAGAAATATCAACAACCTCCGATATGCAGATGATACCACTCTGATGGCAGAAAGTGAGGAGGAATTAAAGAACCTTGTAATGAGGGTGAAAGAGGAGAGTGCAAAAAACGGTCTGAAACTCAACATCAAAAAAACTAAGATCATGGCCACTGGTCCCATCACCTCCTGGGAAATAGAAGGGGAAGATATGGAGGCAGTGTCAAATTTTATCTTCCTGGGCTCCATGATCACTGCAGATGGAGACAGCAGCCCTGAAATTAAAAGGCGCCTTCTTCTTGGGAGGAAAGCGATGACAAATCTTGACAGCATCTTGAAAAGCAGAGACATCACCTTGCCAACAAAAGTCCGAATAGTCAAAGCTATGGTTTTTCCTGTCGTGATGTATGGAAGTGAGAGCTGGACCATAAAGAAAGCAGACCGCCGAAGAATTGATGCCTTTGAATTGTGGTGCTGGAGGAGGCTCTTGAGAATCCCCTGGACTGCAAGGAGAACAAACCTATCAGTTCTAAAGGAAATCAACCCTGAGTGCTCACTGGAAGGACAGATCCTGAAGCTGAGGCTCCAGTACTTTGGCCATCTCATGAGAAGAAAAGAGTCCTTGGAAAAAACCTTGATGTTAGGAAGGTGTGATGGCAAGAGGAGAAGGGGACGACCGAGGATGAGATGGCTGGACAGTGTCTGCGAAGCAACCAACATGAACCTGACACAACTCCGGGAGGCAGTAGAAGACAGGAGGGCCTGGCGTGCTCTGGTCCATGGGGTCACGAAGAGTCGGACACGACTAAACGACTAAACACACACACACAGTAAATCCATATACACTTCAAAATGGCTGATGAAGTTCTGGTTTTATAGAGGCCTTTTTAATGATCTAATTTTCGGCTGTCATTTCTCCACTTTGTAACTCTTCTGGGGTTCAATATCAATAATTATTTTTAACAGAAAAAATACGAAAGGTTTGAGAGCCCGCAGGAAGCCAGGTAGCAGCAAATAATAAGTTAAGAACATATTCTTAATAAGTAGAATGCATAGGTAGGCAGCCCATCTGCTACAAGAATCCTTTAAAGAAATCTTAATTCTGTTAACTTTCTCCCATTATTTTAACACTTCACTGGTACAGAATATTATACATTTTTTGCACTGAAAGAGGGCTTGAAGCATAATTGGAAATTTTAACTACAAATTTGTCTTCTTTTTAAACCTCTCATTGTGTTCATTGGAAATTGCCCTGAATCAAATGGATAACCAGTACAGCCTATAATTTTCCTGTAGAAATTGTCTTTCATGTGAAAGAACTTCTAGGTTATCTCCAAATGTTTCCTATTGTTCTTCCTCTTTTTATTTTATAGCTTCTCCGCCTCATCTATGGAAGACACAACACCCTCTTCAATTCAAGGTCCTCCAGCTTTTCCTATTGTTTGCGTCTCTTTTTTTCTTACCTGGAGGGAAAAAAAGGTAAGGGAAAACATGGAATAGAAAAAGAGTACATTTCCAATGATGATGATCATAAAACTTACGTCCTTACTCCACAGCCTGTGTTTAGTGAGAATATGAGATGATCTAGGCAAAAGCACAATATAGCCTAAAATTGTATTCTTGATTTAATGGCACCTGGCTAAATACAATATTGTTCAGAGTTACCTACTGGACAGGTGGTAGATTAAGTTCTATGGGAGATCTACGGAAGATTTCAAGTAGACCAACAAGGATATTTAACCCCCAATAGTTTGACCAATGAGCCACCTACCCCCAAACCTTGGGATGTGCAGATCTGTAAGTCTGTGGAAATCTTCATTTGATCTGTGCCTAACTTTATCAGGTGGAAGGCGGGGATGGCAGAGAGAAATAACTGAATGAGATCTGTCCCTTTATGTTTTCAATTCTACATTTCATATGCATGCCTTAACTTGTGCTCAGTGCTTAAACACGTTACCCTTTTAACTAAAGTATCTTTAGGAGGTATTTTCCATCTGTTGAATAGGTTACTGTTTTCTTGTGTACACCTCTCAAATATATGATTTTTTAGATGTGCGCCATCTGTAGACCTCCATCAATAAGAAGATACCTGACTACAAATTGTATCCAACCTACAGATAGTCTAAGGCAGTGGTTTCCAACCTTGGGAAACCCAGCTGTTCTTGGACTGCTGGCATAGCTAGTGGTGAAGGCTTCCGGGAGTTGCTGTCCAAGAGTGTCTGGGGATTCAAGGCTGGGAATCACTGGTCTAAAAAGTATAGACTGAATAGCCCAGCAAGTCCTGGACTTCATTCGAATTTCTTCATACACATTTGCCAGAATTACCACACTTGGGGAGTAATTGAGCTCAATTCAGTTTTGGTGTTCAGACCTCCAGGCTTATTATACCTGTTGGTAAAGAAGAGGCAAAAAGGGATCTTGAAAGCCTGAATTTTCTCAATCCTGTCCAAGAACTTTACTGTGATATGCAATGAGTTGTAGAATAGAAAATTTCATAGAACAGACAGATGATTCACTGCTCACCAGCATCTACCTGCTTCATCAAAACGTCATCTGTGAGGATCTTGAGACTTCTTCTGTTTCATATTGAGGAGGCCTTCCTAGGGAGGTCAACACTAATGTTATATTCAAATTTCTATGTAAATAGAATGGCATACTATTAGTGAGAATTTGGATATGATGCAATAGATCTGAAAGTTTCAGTGCAATAATCATTAGAATATTAGTTGTGATCTGCTCACTGATTAGTATAATCTATAGATAGATAGATGGTCCAAAGAAGGCTTTCTCTGTTGCTGCTCTGAGACTGGAACTCCCACAGGAGGGCCTCATCTTTGCTGTCCTTCTGCAAACACCCAAAGACTTTTTTCATCAAGCAAGCTTTCTCTTAATGACTGGTTGCCTGAGTGGGGTTTTTAAATAGATGGTCGTGCCTTACTGCCCTTGGGTCCTTCTTAAGGAGAAAAGTGGGGTAAAATATATATAAATAAATAAATTATATTGTTCAATAAAGCCACAAGGTTCTTACACATATAATTATGTTTTGTGAAATCCTTGCGTTTTCTCATTTCCATAAAATACTTTTTTTTTTTCACTACAAACCATCAGAAGCATGGTGACAGAGAAGGTATATAAAATAAAGAAGGTAAAGGGTGGTCCTCCCTCAGAGCAGTTCTCATTTAGAATTCACTGGAAGAATTCAAGAAGTTATTTGCAACTTTTTCCCCATCACACAAAGCTAATTTAATTTGCAAGTAGTTTGATTTTCATGGGAGAGTACCAAGACATGTGATATGGGAGTCTTTCTGTGATTTAAATTGTATTCACCAGTTCGCGTTCTATTGTTTGCTTTACTAGTCTTCATGGTTCACCTCCCCTATCGAGCAACAAAAGGCAATGTGCTTCAACCTTTAGAAATATCCAGGAATAATTAACCTCTAAAGTCTGTCTGTGTGCTAGATGGAAAAGAGTCATTAAACAAATGTGGAAACAAAGGAGTTCTATAATTAAACTTCACTGAAGGACATTCCTGATATTTGCTGAGTTTGTCAGGCTTCTTTTAGTCAGATTTTTTTATTCTGTTGAGAGTGCTCTTTGGTTTAAGCAGGAGTGAGCCAAAAATCCACATTCAGTTCCAGGTTGTATCATGAAGATGATTTTATGGGTTGTATCTGTTCTGCTATTCTGACCTATGCAATCACCACACAGTGTGAATCGATATCATGTTCCAGATCAAAAGGGGAAGAAACTTTTTCAATAAGATCAGTTACATATCAGTTCAATTTAAGAGTTCAGCACCAGGGCTATGAAGTGATCCATTAAACAGATATGATAAACTAACATACTATTCCACTGGAATTCTCCTTAATCTGTATTTGGAATGTAAATTTTGATCTGGTTTACCTTCATGTAGTAAATAAGGCAATGTGAGCATTTTTCTCCTTGTAATGATACTGTGTGTGTGCATGTGTGCATGTGTTACACAGCTTTTGTACATGTTCCACTCTAATTTTGTGCAAAATTTAGAACTTTGGCAGCTATTGCCTCCTTTCATAGACTATTAAAAAGTAATACTATTGGATGGATTGTTTGGATTTTTGTGTGCAATTTTCCTGTTTTTGAATGCTTCCTGTGTATGTGTGTTTACAATGAAAAACTACCCTGGTTTTGTGCATAGACCTTTCTGCACAAATTGTGAGGGGAAAGCACCTAGCGTCTCAATCTTGCACTTCTCATGGGACTCAGACAACCCTCAACACACTGTTTTGCCATATCAAACCACATTTTACCATCTGAGATTTTTTCCACATTCTTAATTTGCTTGGATTAACTCAAGTATTTCAAATTCCACTCTGGAAAGGTTCTCAAATGGGCTGGTGAAGTAACATACAACCCTTCATGTGACTGCTTGCAGCCATTTTTTCCAGCAGCTGTTTAAAGCAAGCAAAAACAGAGGAACCAGCATGCTGAAGTGAATCTCTGCTCAGAAATGGCAGACGTGGTAATCCAGAGTTCACAAGGTAGGATTTTCCACATAGAAGGAAATATATGCATACAGTTTAGCTTGAAGCAATGTGTTAGAGATCTAAATTGTTGTTTCACCCACTGCTTAACTAATATACAAAATGTATTTATGCTACCAAATGCATTCAGATTCCCTTCTACTTGACGTAACTCTTAAAGCACAGCAAGTATTGGAGTTGGAAAACATTACCTTTTAAACTACAGCTCTCAGAAGCCCCTGCTAAATTATCTAGCTAGGAATTCTGGGAATTGCAGACCCAAAACAGGAGATGTTTGAATCTCTGGCTATCACTGAAGACATTTACAAGAAACATTTTATGTAATTGCTGCAAAGCAGGATTTAATGCATGTTTTATATAAAGCACCATTGTACATGCTGCCTGACAGCTTCAGGGGACTTGGCTGTGAAGTTACAGATTGTTGAAGAGGCATTGTCATGCAATGTAGTTCAGGATGATTGACTTAAGTTTAAACCAATAACCCTTAACACTGTGTGGTTATGTGTACATTATTTCCTCATATTTTTGTCTAGCTTGTAGAGAGCTGTACATATGAAAGCAGGTGGCTACATCTTTGTTTTACCATTACATCTGTTGTTAGAAAAATTGCCTCTTTACTTCTATTTCATCATCGTTTAGTCGTTTAGTCGTGTCCGACTCTTTGTGACCCCATGGAGCAGAACACGTCAGGCCCTCCTATCTTCCACTGCCTCCCGGAGTTGGGTCAAATTCATGTTAGTTGCTTCGATGACATTGTCCAGCCATCTCATCCTCTGTTGTCCCCTTCTCCTCTTGCCCTCACACTTTCCTAACATCAAGGTTTTTTCTAGATGTACTTAAAAAGGTTTTGCTAAGGTTAGCCATCATTTCCCCTTTTGCATGTGTGTCTCTCTGCATGACAGGAAGTATAAGATAAAAAGAAAATAAGTGCAGAGCCGCAAGGGGGGAAATGTAGCATTATAACATTTCTTTTCATGGAATTGAGCTTATATTTGAGAAAGGACAAGGTTACGCTTGCTGAGGCAACCATGAATATTTCTTGGGCAGAGGTTTACATAATTTATTCATACTGAGGAAACTGACACTTTCATAATTACTCTGACTTGTTCCTGAGACTGGTAGCAGTTGCACAGGTAGCAAAGAGTAGCAATGACTACAAAGGAATCCAAAACTGGATTGGGATTTTATATTACATCAGAGAAACTGAAAAAAAAAAAAAGGAAAAGAAAAGGAAGACATTGTCCTGATAATTTCAGTGGGTGGGTGAAATTCAAATGAGGAAGTAAAGAGCTTAGAGATTCCATTCCACATGGCAATGGGCAGATTGCCCAAGTGAGGCAGAAAGAGCAAGTGCAGAATGTAGGCAACAGAGGTTACAGAGGAGAGTTGAAACTGCCCAGCAGCATTTATGGGAATATAAGGCTCCATCATCACTGAAGTAATAAACCTTCTACATTGTCTCTGGCTTTTTAACAGAGATGTGTAAGTAATATGTTTCTAAAAGAGACTTAGGGTGTGTGTGATCAGACAGCCATATACAGTTCCGGATTAACCATCACTATAAGAAAACATCGCTAAATGGGATGGAAAATGCCATTGGAACACATTAAATGTAGTTTAATTCATTCCAATGGCTTCTGTACTCACCATTAAGCGAAGTTTTCCCCATCCGCAGCCATTTTCACACCCTAGGTAAGCGAGGGCAGGGCGCGAAAATGCTGCGTGTGGCCATTTTGGGCGTCCGGTGGCCATTTTGAAACCACCGAACAGCTGATCCGCGGGCGTCACAATGCGAAGATCGGTAAGTGAAATGCTTACCAATCGTCGCAATGCGAGTTTTGCCCATTGCGGCGGTTGGGATGCCTTCGCATTAGCGATCCCAAAAAAGGGATTGCTATGCGAATTCATCGTTATACGGTGCGCTCGTTAAGCGAGGCACCACTGTAGTTGGCAATTTGGACTGCTCATGGCCCAGTCAGGTTTGAGCTATTTTCCAGCACCTCCTGCATGATATACAGGAAATTGTGTACTCACCTGGCCCTGTTCTGTGCCCTTCTGGACCTTTTTTGTTCAGGGGCAAGGCTACTCTTTTTTTCAGAGCAGGGCTGGAGCGATGGAGACTGGATTATGTGTGCACAGAAAGGCCACTTTAAAGGAGATCACATCCAGCAAAATGTCCCTTTCCAGTTTGATCAAAAGTGATCCTGCTTCCCTGTATGATCATACCCTTAGTACAAAAAGACTTCTTAGCCATTTCTCTGATAAAACTACAAAGTGACAGGGGGTATAAGAGTTCTGCCTCCAGAGATAGCTCTGGCTTGATTTGATCTAGGACACATTTGTTTATCTTTCTGGCAGTCCAGGGTATTCGCAAAGCTCTCTTCCAGCACCAAATTTCTAACAAATCGATTTTTTTCTTGTCAGCTATCTTAACTGTCCAACTTTTACATTCATATATGGTGATCAGAAATACAAGAGTGTGAATGATCTTGGTCTCCAGTGACACATCCCTATACTTGATCTTTTCTAAATTTCTTTTCTGATTTCTTGGCTGCAGTCTTCGTTTGGATTGATAGTTGAACCAAGTTATACAAAATCCCTATTTCCATCTCTCTAAAGAATTATTGAGCATAAATCAGACATCAGAAATTGCAGTACACAGAAATTTGCTCCAAAGCACTTCAATCCACCAGGACACTCTTCACAAGATATGAAAGTTGCTATTCTGGAAAAGAAACACCAAAGAAAAAGAATACAGAGAGAAGCAGATGAGATAAAATTTATACACATGATGGACACCCACAGAAATGAATTGAATATCGGTCAAGGTTTCTTAAGTCATTACCAAATGTAATAATTATACTGCTATCTCTTGCTATTTTCCTTCACAATTATCAGTTCCATTTTTCAGAACAAGGTTCAAAGATAAAGTCTGTTATTTCTATAGTGACATACATTGGCTAATTTTTCTCAGCCAACTGAATCAAAAGCCCCCCCCCATTAGATCTAAAAAGGCTACATATAGTTTAGATTTGGCCTCTTTTACATATTTATTTATCAAATGTGCTAAGGTGAAGCAATGATCAAGGGTGGATTTCCCTTTCCTAAATCCCACTTGTTCTGGTCCAATTATTGCCATCTGCCCTTCCCAGACTGCCAGTTTATTTAAAAGATGTTTAACATAAAAGAATGATAGGTCTATAATTACTAGGGTTTTAGGGGTCACCTGGTTTGTAGATTGGAACTACTATTGCATTGGTCCAGGTTCCTGGTAATAGGCCCGTATTGTCTACCATGGTAAAAAGGTCCACCAATCCATATCGAACTTTAATAGCTCTGGAGATATTATATCGGATGGTGATTTGCTCAGTTGTAACTGAGAAATTACTACTTCCTTCATCTCTGTAGGGGTGACCAGAGGCCACTCTGGGAATTCCTTAGGCAGGACTTTGCCTTTAACACTGGTGAAGTTGTCTTTATTGTAAAACAAGTTTGAGAAATGTCTGAACCAAATATTTGGTTCGATGTTAGCTGGATCTGAGAAATTGCTTTTAACTGTATTATTCACTATGCCCCCAAGTAGTTTGAATTTTCTATGGGATATTGCAGTGAGTAGTTGCTTCCATTTGTTATGAACAAAGGCTTGTCTTTTTTCCTTACACAATATCCATAACAGATTCTTTAGTTCATAGAATTAATGTGTTATGCATGCCAGCTCCTGTTCCTTATATTGTCTAAAAATCCTCCTTAGGAGAACTTTTTGGTCTCTGCACTCACAATCAAACCAATCTCATTTGGGACAGTTTGACCTGTTGTGTTCTTGGGCTGGATTATGACTTAATGTTTCCAATAGGAGTGTGATCTGTCCTTCATAGGAGCCAGTTACATTACTAGGATCGTTTGACGTTGTAATGGAGAATTTGAAGTCTAATAGTGTTTTAGATGTTAACAGATGGGCAAACTTTTGTTTTGTTGTTACATTCCAACTTATCTTTTGGAATGTAACAACAAAGTACCTCTAAGCTGTAATTCAGTCTTACCAGTGATATTCTACTATCCTTTTCCAGATTTAGTTTAAGTATCAATGGGAAGTACAGATATAATACAGATATAATCCTTCAGCATAAATTTGACCACATAGGGTTTTTACATTTACATTTACTTTTGTTTGTATAATTATCTGTGATTCCTAGGATTATTTGAGTCACTATCAGGCATCAGGAGGTGGACGTGTTGTCTGAGATTGCCTCTAAAGTCTTTCCAGCCTGTCCATGTACACCTAAATTAAACCCCTTGCCGTTCTCCTGAATCAAGTGTGGGGTGAGGGAGTGATGATCTCAAGGTTCTTTTTCTTTTTGGATTTGTGACTGCTGGAGAGTTCCAAGTTGATCAGAGATATGCTGGAGCTTTTCGAATTAACATATAAAATAGTTATACCATCATTTACAGAGATTAACAATCATTCAAGATGGAAATCAGAAGATATTATGTGGTGCCCGGAGGGAAGGCCTGTCTGAATAGCCAGGTCTTGAGGTGGCTTTTGAAGCTGCCCAGCGAAGGGGCCAAGCGGATCTCAGAGGGGAGATTGTTCCACAGATGGAGATGGTGGTCAGCCACCTCCAGATTCTCTGAGGGCATTGCATTCCATTTGTCTCCTAACAGAATTTCCGAGGATTCCCCCACTAGAGGGAATGAATTATGATCTAAAGCTGGTATAGTTTCTTATAGCTCAGAGGGAGAAGGAGGAGTTGAAGACCTCCGTGTTGCACTCTCACTGTTCCTTTGGAAGTCTGCAGCCAGGACCGAAAATTTATTTGATGCAGCATTTTTAACTAAATCACTTACAGTTTCTGAAATGGTCAGATTCATCTACTCGAAGTTGTTTTAAAACCTTGACAAGTGAGATTGAGTTTGAAGGCGTTCTCTATTGCTTCTTCTTCCTTCCCATAGTAATTTTGTTCCAGCTCCAACACTACCTGCCACGGTCTGAGATAAAAAGCAATCATCTCAAAAAAAGGGATCAATTTAAATTAAAAATCCAAGAAATCCTCTCAGATTTGCACCAGCTTAAGGCACAGTTAAAACAAAATAAAACCTAGCAGATGTGGAGTAAGATAATAAAAATAATAATAAAAAGGGGGAAAGAGGGGAGAATCAGAACATCTGTCACCAGCTGGCAGCCATCTTTCCTGAGGCTGTCTTACTTTAGTCGTATCGTGAGAATGCAAGATCCCCTGGAAAAGATAGCAATGCTGGGAAAGGTGGAAGGCAGCAGGAAAAAAGAAAGACCAAACATGGGCTGGATTGATTCCCTAAAGGAACTCATAGGCTTGAGTTTACAAGAGCTGAGCAGGGCAGTTGGAGACAGGACATTTTGGAGATCATTCATTCATAGGGTAGCCATATGTTAGAGGCAACTTGATGGCGCACAACAACAATCAGATAGGGATATGTTAAGGTATAAATCCATAGCTCTGGACATTGTACCTTTTCCATCTTCATATCTCATATTTGCCCAGTTCCATCACAATTTGTTTTTACACAGTGAGATCTTTCCTTTTCTTTCTTCCTTTTCTTAACAACAAGCATATTTGTGTAAACTTGTTTGCATGCTGAAATGCACTCCCACTACTGACTAAACATCTGAAATATACATTTCAGCACATTTATTCAAAGACACACACAGTATTCCATCAACATGAATTTCCAGGGATGTAAATTGTGTCTGCTCCACGCAGAGTCTGGGAAGTGTAGAGTGAGGCAAACCCATCAAACACAATCAGGTTCCTCACATGTGCCTATGACCAGCCTTTCCTTTAAAATTTATAATATGAGAACATGGCCTTGGAACAATCAGGAAGGGCTGAGACTGTGTACATGTCATTGGCTGAATTAGTAGGTTAGTGTCCTGTTCTGTCCACTCTTTATGGATTATTTCATTAATGCAGAGTAGGTTAGTCATGTCTGAATGCTTTAACTGTTCCAAATGAAACAGGCTATTGCAGAAACACTGTTTACATGTTACAAATTTTCTTTCTTTCTTTCTTTCTTTCTTTCTTTCTTTCTTTCTTTCTTTCTTTCTTTCTTTCTTTCTTTCTTTCTTTCTTTCTTTCTTTCTTTCTTTCTTTCTTTCTTTCTTTCTTTCTTTCTTTCTTTCTTTCTTGTTTGTTTGTTTGTTTGTTTGTTTGTTTGTTTTCACTTTTATACCACCCATCTGGCCAAAGGCCACTCTGGGCGGTTTACAACATATATAAACAGCATAATTAAAACACAATTTAACATAATAGAAAATAAAATTAATAAAACACAATAGCCCACTGAATGAAGTTAACAGGCATGTAAGTCTCATTGATTCCATGGGTCCAGTATGGTTGGGGCTAACCTCTGTATTTAGTCAAGGGGCGGGCTAAATGCAGTTCTCCAGATGTTGGACTGCAACTCCCAACATTTCTCACCCTTGGCTATGTTGGTTAGGGCCAAAAGGAATTAGTCCAACACAATCTTGGAGAGCAGCTTTCTGCCCATGGTTGAGTTAACCTAGTTCAGGAGGAGACACTGACTGCTCAAGAAACACAGTGGGCTAAATGGCCTCTGTAACAAAAAGGGAAAATTGGGAACTACTGGGGCATAGTCCACTCTGTCCCACATATAAACCATCTCTTTGAATTAGCTTTGACTAGCAAGAAGCAACGGAATTCTGTCACAAGAGTTACCTGTGTAGCAAGTGCTAATTGCCTCGGGTGATATCCATCACAGATGAAAATGTATACTGATAACATTTGAGTAAAATAGAAATAAAAACAATATTCTTTTTTAAAATCAGAAAATTCATTAATGTATAAACACCAAGGCAACCTCAGAGATAACCAGTAAGATTGACGTTAATTCTATTTTTTAATAAATTAATTTTTTAATTAACTAATTAATTAATTAATTAATACAATGAACATATCACAAAGCTATATCTTGAGCCTTAAATTGCTCGGGCCCAAGCTGTCTCAAGGACCACATCTCCCTTTATGAGCGTGTACAAGTGTTAAGATCATCTGGGGAGGCCTTTCTCTCAGTCCCACTACCTTTACAGGTGCTTTTGCTGGGGACTCAGGACAAGGCCTTCTCTGTTGCTGGTTGCAGACTCTGGAACTCTGTCCCACAGGAGACCAGGCTGGCCTCATTTTTACTGTCCTTCCACAAGCAGGCAAAGACCTTTCTCTTCAGGCAAGCTTTCCCTGAGTGAATGGCTGCCAAGTGGAGCTTTACAAGGGATTGGTGCTCCTTACTGCATTGAATGTGTTTGGATGTTGCTTATGTGTTTTGATATTGTATTCATTGATCCTTTTAGTATTGTACATCCATTGTTACTAACTTAAATACTGTCTTTTAATTGTTGTAAGTTACCCTGGGTCCTTTTCAAGGAGAAAGGTGGGTTAAAATATTTTGAATAAGTAAGTAAGTAAGTACCGGTAAGTAAATCTTGAGATCTCACTGTATTTAACATTAAAAGTGTATAAACATATGTTTAAAGAATTTTAAAACTTTAAAACATTCAGAACAATGAATACCATAAACACTTGGGAGAACCCTTGTATTCCATTTTTCTTCTTTCCTGTGCACTTGAAGTATTCTGCATTATATCTCTGTGATGGCGCACACACTTGAGTCTTATACATCTCTGAACAACAGTCAGAAGGTGCACTATGCACCTGCCTCTTTAATTTACACACTAGGTAATAAGTTGTAAAGAAAACAGTAGATTTCCCATCATCCTCTAGCCATACAGGAAACTGTAACAGTTAACTGAACTTCACAAAGACACTTCACATTGTAAAGGAACAAAACAATTACAGTAGTTGACTGATGGAGGTTGTAATCCTGGGTGCAATGTGTAAACAGTGCTCTGGCACTCACTTCATTGATTGTCCCTCTCACAGAACAAAATTACGGCTTCCAGATGTGTGATCCTGTGTTTTATACTGGCAAAGCTGTGCAAAGAGCTGTGTAAGAATCAAGCCACATATTTCTTGCTGTTTAAAGGAAACCATACTGTGCTGCAGTTTAGGAACAAGCCATTATTTTTGTCTCTGTAAATTATGTGACTTTAACTAATGTGCTGCAATATACAGTCTCACCAGGAAACTAAATTTTTAGTCGTAATCGAAATGACCTGATTTCTTGGCTGTGGTGCAAATACTTAAGTTTATGTTTCCAACATGACGTCTTAGGATATCTCGGAAGGGGAGTAGACAAGAATGTAAGTGCACAAATTACTTTCTTACAAAACAAACACTCCTCCCATTATGAGCTTCTCCTCTTTCCCTTAAAACAACCATGTTCTATTCCGTTGCCTTTTATATCTCTGCTGATTTTCAAAACTTGCATGAATCTTCCTTCCTGGGTGAAGACAGGACAAGACAATGGCTGCCTGCGGCAGATCAGCTAATGAGACACACTTAAAGTCAGGGAGCAAAGAGATGGGCATTTGTGTGCTGTGGGGACAGGTAGATTTGCTCTTTTCCCCCCACAATCAGATGACCTGATCGCTACACAAACCAGTCAGTCCCCAGAACATCCCTACCTGCACCTTTCTGAGCTCCTGACAGGGGCTTCTGAGGGTTTTTTTTTTAATGTCCATCCTGGTTTGGTCCATTTCCAGTGCATGCAATCACTTGGAATGGACCAAAATTGAGCCTTGCAGCTGTCGATGCTGCCAAGGCTTTTCTGTTGTCAATTTCTAGTATCATAGCTTAATAAATGAGCTATTTCAAGATATCAACAAGTTTAACACTTCTGCTGCTTGGCAGAGGGACGGGGGAGTGAAATTCTTTCTCCTCCTCCTCCTCTTCTTGCCTCTGGTAGAGCATCACTGGTGTGCTGTATCACTTGGATTAAATTTAATGCATTTTCTGCCGATACATAAACTGCTTGCAGTCATGGTTTCAATCACCACTTCACTCCAGGCAAACAATTTTTTAAAAAACAATAATCTAAGTGATACAGCACTTAGGCAGAACTTTAGGGATTTGTTGCACCCCTTTCCCCACTTCAGGCAGGGTACTTCCTCCCATCCTCTTTCTATTACACTAGGCCACCAGTGGGATACACTTTTTTGCCTGAAGGTAGGGTTACCATATTACCCATTTGTCTGAGCTTTGTCGAGATTCCAGCCATGCTGCTTGACCTTAGTGTGGTTTATCCTCTGGCCTGGATTCCCAAGCTTATATGTTGAGAAAAGTCCCTCTTAGATCTAGTAGAACAACAGATGAGAAACATAATACCCAGTTGCTGTTTTGCCCAACTCTTCTCTAAGAAAGGAGTATTTCTTAGTTTTAGCCCATGAGCGGTCTGCCCCAGTTCCCAGATAAATGTTGCAATGTGGGGAAAACCATCTTTTAGCTTGTTTAAATTAGGTAGAGTTGCCCACAAATAAAAGGAGCAGTGAAGAAATCTATAGGGAAAGTGGTACACAACAGAACAAAAATATTTGTGCCAAACAGAATCAAAACTTGTACTATCTTATTACAGTGTACTTTTTAGGGTGCTAGCTGGCTCAGTGAGTTAGGCATCTGGCTGTAGAGTCAAAGTGGGAGTTCCAGTTCCTCACTGTGCATCCCAGAAGAGCCAGCCTGTGAGGCTTTCGACAAGCTGCCCAATCCCAGGATCCCCCCAGAAGGGAATGGAAAACCACTTCTGAATATTCTCTACCAAGAAAAGTGTTGCCATAAATCAGAACTGGCTCCCACCACTGAAAAACACAGCCTGAAAAACTGAACTCTACCCAGCCACAAGGACCAGTGATCACTGCACACAAAAGACCAGCTAATGACACCCAACAACAGATCATCTCTCTCCCTTATCACAACAATACACCCACAACAAAAAACACGCTGATCAACATAATCACCCAATCTCCTGAAAAGGACAAAAAGCTGATCCTACAGCTATAAATACTCAGCTATCCCACAAACTGCACCAGAGCACAGACAGAGCTCTGACTCCTGTCCTCTGAAGATGCCGGCTACAAAGACTGGCAAAACGTTAGGAAGAAAAACCTCAAGAACACGGTCAGACAGCCCGAAAAACCTACAACAACCATAAGAAGTTGTCTACTTGCAAAACTCCAAAAAGGGGTTTGGGGGAAGACACTCGCTTGTGTTATAGCTCCCAGAATCCATGGCCATGCTTTGTAAAGGATCCAGGGTTTGGTAGTCCTTCAAAAAGTAATTCTTCAAAGCATTCTTGGGCTTCTCATTTTCTACCACCCAGTAGCCCAAAGGAGTGAAACAAAACAGTTGGGTGTGAGGCTGCAGAAAGGATGTTTATTAAGAAAAAGAAGAAGCAAAATATGGGAAGACATTTCTGTGGAGGGAGTGAGGAACACTCTTGTAACATTGGATTGATACTGATATTGAAATATATACTGTATATTTCTTGAACAAAGAAATATATCTTAAAGATTTCATGGGGGTAACTGTGTTAGTCTGTTGCATCATCAACAACAAAAAATCTTGCACCACCTTAAAGACTGGCAAGTTTTATTTATCATATACTTCCAGGGACTGCCCAGTTCCATCAGAGCATTGCTTCATTTATCATTTGCATGCTTGACTGGGAGGGGTGTAGCCACTGGGTGACTAGCCATGGAAATGCAAAAAGTGAAACATTGATCATTATTTTAAATATAGTTGTTCACCAAGTAGGAGAAGGCTGGTGGCCCAGACATCCTAGCATGCATGAACTGGCTAATGCATCCATTACAATGAATAACAAAACTGGACACAGCAAGTTAATCTAAAATATTTTCTAATAATAATAATAATAAAATGTTTAATGTACATCTCTGAAAGAAATTGCACAATATATTTTCTCTTGTGATTTCTGCAGTATGACCTCACTTTAGGCTACCTCTCCACTTCTCGCAAATCAGGTAGCAGTGCAAGGGACCAGCAGTGGAAATTTTGGGGCATTAAGGAGTTCCCTCAATCGTTCCATATCTCCCCAAGTCTTCTTCCCCAGGTCAAAGGGGATTCCTAGGAATACTGGAACCTGGAGAGAGCGAAAGAATATTTTAATTCTCCCAAAATAATTGTGGTATGACTGTGGCAGATAATGTCATATAAGTTGTGCCACGTAACCAGTGAAGCAGCATTTCAGCTACAAATACCCTATCTTTCCCCTGTAAAGTAGTTCTCAAGGCCCTTTATGACCAATTTGTGCCTGCTTGCAACTTACATTCCATACACCCCCACTTTGCCTTAGAGTGCAAATACACAAAAAGAAAACTATGAATGAATCCAATGTGAAGTTGATCTGGGAAGGCAGGTTTCTCCAGGTCAATTGTCCTGCGGCCAATTAAGCAGGAGTCAGCAAAGAAAAGAAATGAACCTTGTTTGCAGCTTGTTAACCATTTGAATCCTCTCCTCCCCACACCTGGCACTAGGGTCTGCTGGTATCCCCCTTCCCTTCCTTTCAAAGGCTTGCTACCCTAGCACTAGGCCAGATGGCTGACTAAATGAAAAAGTTCAGCAGGGAGAGAGGAGGAAATTTCCCATCAGCCTTAGTTCCAGCTTTAGGTAGCTCATCTCTGACTGTCCAGATATGTAGGAGACAATTTAGAGCAGAGTTGCCTTAACATGTCCTGCTCTCCTTTTTTTCCTAAATTAGATAAAAGTAAAGGTTCCCCCTGACATTTAGTCCAGTCATGTCCAACTCTAGGGGGTGGTGCTCATCCCTTTTTCCAAGCCATGGAGCCAGCGTTTGTCCGAAGACCGTTTCCGTGGTCACATGGCCAGGGTGACTAGACAGGGAACACTGTTACCTTCCCACTGTGGTGGTACCTATTTATCTATTCACATTTGCATGCTTTCAAAGAAAGAAAAAAGAAAAACTGAACAGGAAGGGAAGATGGAAACAGCCCCGGCATGGCATGTGGGAGAGGATTTGAACAACAGCCAGTTTCCATGCTACCTTGCCTCTCTCACTGCTGCTGGAGCCAGCTGGCATGACTTGAAATAAACTCTCCACATTGGCTCAAGTGATCACTTTCTTTGAACCAATGCAAAGGCATTAAATTCCAAAAAAACTAGAAGCCCCAACAGCAAAGGGGGAAAAAACTGTAGCTGTGGGGTGCAATTTGCATGAACTTTTATGTCATGTAGTCAATGCAAGTCGGACCATCCCAATCTCTGAGCACTTTGCATATTATTTGTCAATGTAGTGGCATTCTTAGCGGGAACCCCAGTGTGGTATAGTGTCTCAGAGTGACAGACTCAGGAGATTTGAGGATTGAATCCCTGCTTGGCGATGGACATTCATTGTGGGGGGCACTGGTAAAATTATTCTTTAAGTGTCTCACTTCCCTTGAAAACCCTTATTAGGGTTGCTGTAAGTCAGATGCAACTTGACAGATGTAACACACACACACCAACTACTCCAGGAGAAATTGGCCCTATCCGCCTCATCTGCACCCAGTGCAACATGTCAACACTGTGTGTGTTCTGTACTATCAAGTCAAAATTAAATTATAGCTTAGGTTAGTTTGTTGCTTGTTTAGGATACTTCCCACCTAGCCAGGCCACTCTAGGCAGTTCACAACAAAGTAAATGAGTTACTCAAGGAGTGTTTTCACCAATTCCACATGCACCCAGTGAGTTTCTATGGCTGAATGAGGATTTAAACCTAGATTTCCTGACTCCTGGCCTGTCACTCTATCCACCACACCTCACTGGATATATTGGAGCCTCCTCCAACACCACAATTCAAAACCATCAATTCTTCGGTGGTCAGGTTTCTTTATGGTCCAGCTCTCACTTCCATACATCACTACTGGAAATGAAATGAAATGTTTTGAAATGAAATGTTTTATTACGGTCATTGACCAGCAAAATTAAGATACATTATTAAATTTGGGAACATATAAACAATCTAAAAACATTAAAAATACTAAAACACCAAAGGACTAAAAACATCCATATACATATATATAAAACCACATTCAAACATCTTAGTAAATATCTTCTACTCCCTATCATAGGCCTTATCTATGGCCTATTACAGCTTACATTGAATGCCAAAATTGTTACTTTGAAGCTCGTAGAGCCCATGTGAACATTAACAATTTATACACCAATTTACAAATTCTATAGCTGCGCTCTAGGTGGAACCTTTCCTTCCCGGATTTTGATTGCAGCAGCACAGAATTTGGCTACTTTTGTCAGCATATCTGAATTTAGCCCAGTACATCTGTCAGGGCATCACCCTGTCAGCAAAAGCAGTATGTAGTGTGCCTCTGTTCGTCCAGGAAATGCCCTTATGTAAGGGTTAACATGGACTTCTCGAATGTCAGAATAAAAAGCACAATGTAGTAATACGTGGGAGATAGATTCAATCTCACCAGAGTTACAGGGCCATAAACGCTTAGTGTAAGGGATGTTGTTATACTTCCCTTCCTGGACTGCTGACGGAAGTGCATTGAAGCGGGCCAAAGTAAGAGCTTTGCTTTGTTTAGGTGTTAGGGGTAAGTAGAGATATTTTGCCGGCTTCAGTGGGAGCAATGCGTTGTCAACTGTAAACCTATTTCTGATAATACCAAGATCCTGCTGCCTTTCTGTCTCAATAATACGCTGCCTAAGATTACTCTTGGCCTTAATGTATCTCATTTGTTGGATACTTTCTACTGAATAGCCGTATCTGTTGATTTTATGGTATATTGCTCTCTTCCAAGGTGACTGATGGTTATCCTGTAATACCAGTGAAGTCAGTCCAATTGGTTGAAAGGTTAGTTTTAGCCAAAAGTTAAAAATAGCCAGCCAAGCTCTGGCTTCAACCTTCAGGTAGCCCACTTCAAACCTGAGGGCTGCATTAGATACCTCTCTTGGAACTTGTAATATAGCCCTTACAAATTTGCACTGAACTAGTTCTAACTGGATAAATGAAGAAGAAGAATAGGAGCCCAATTGTGCCCCATACAAGAGCTGACTAAGGGATTTGGCCTGAAACAATCTTAGTGCAGCTGGAATGTACTAGCCTCCCTAAGAATAAAAGAATTTTAGTATAGTAAGGCTAGATTTTTGTGCTGCTTGTACCACGTTGTTAACATGGGCCTTGTGGTTTCCTTTATACTGGAAAACAACGCCCAAATATTTATAGGCCTTAATTTGTTCAATCTCATGCTCATCTATTAACCACTTATAGATCCTGGGTCTCTGAGCAAACACTAAAACTTTGGTCTTCGAGTAATTTATCTGGAGCATTTCTTCTTTACAGTAGCTTTGACTATGCGGACTTTTGTTGGCAAGGTGATGTCTCTGCTTTTTAAAATGCTGTCTAGGTTTGTCTTTGCTTTCCTCCCCAGAAGCAGGCGTCTTTTAATTTCGTGGCTGCTGTCTCCATCTGCAGTGGTCAGGGAGCCCATGGTAATTAGGTAATATTAATTCCAGAGAAAGGAAAGCTTTCACTTCCTTGCAAGCTCAAAACCAAACGATATTGGCAGAGGAGAGCAAGTTTCCTCCATACCATCTCTTCTTGGCCGTTACATAAAACCCCCCACCTCCCCTTAGCAGTCTGCCAAGACACTAGTTCTTAACTTACAGATTGACTACAGAGAATGAGATTCTCTCCCCTCCCCTTCCTTTCTATAGGTAACATGAAAATGCAGCCTGCTACCCTGGAAGCAAGTTAGTAATTTTAATTTTTGTAAACCAATGCCTGAATTTATTTACTGTCTCTAACAAGTAAGCCGCTGGTTGGATCACTCATTGGGTTGGAGCACCTGGCCACAGAGCTAGGGTCAGGATTTCAACTCCCCTCTGTGCCTCCTGTGAGAAGATCCAGGTTTTGCAGCCATGGACCTACTGCATGGTCCCAGAAGAAGAAGGAGAGATGATTGAAACACTTCTGAGTATGTGATATCTAGGAAACCCTAGGAGGGGCCACCACAAGTTGGAATCAACCGACCAGCATGCAATTAACTAGCCACGTCTCCAAATTCTTGCTCCAATTTTGCAGATCATAGGACTGGCCTGTAACTCAGCCTAACAAGAAACTACATCTTCTTACAGTTTGCTTTTCACTTTAATTCCAGCATCATAAATCTTCAGCATGCATTACTTCTTCATCCACAGTCATAGAGATCCAGCTGTCACTGGAGCTTTTCCACAAAAGCTGAGCCAGATCCTTTCCATTGTCAACATATTTTGTGTATGCATGTATGTGTGTGCAGGTTTGGAAGAAATTCCTTAAGAGGAATGGGAGGATTCTAATTTGTATTTTTATACGGCTCATTGTTATGCTAATGAAATCACAATGGAACAACACCAGATGCAGTTTTACTGTCATGTACAAGGCTCCTATTTCAAGAATATCCCATTGTGCTGAGTGGCTAATTGACTTACAATATGAATGATGAGCGCAGGATGCTTTAGCCTCATTCCCTGCAGTTTTCAGCTGTTATCATACCATATTTATAGATATTCCAGAATATAGAGAAAGAAAGGTCTGCTGAATCATTAGCTGCCTCCTCTCTGTTATAGAACAGCATGGAGTCAAAATCTGATACTGGATACTTCTTACAGGCCTGAATAAATTCTGAGTTTGCTGAGGGCTTCCATCCAACCGTAGCCTGGATCCAAATGACCTGCTACCAGAACCATTCTCTATACTTCCTTTAGCTGTAAGAGAAAAGAGGCATGACATGTACGTGTGATATTGTTGTATTGCAATTATATGGCATATTTTCAAACTGGAAAATATGGAAATAATTAAACAGAGGCTCTCCCACTGCCTAGCAACAGGGCCACCCACCGACAGTTCCTCTTTTTCCTCTTAGGAGACAAAAGGAGGAAAAGAGAAGGTAATAAGATATTTTTCCTCTTCTTCTGACATCATATGCTCATTCTTACATCCCCAGTTCTTTGGTCTTCCATCAGGAAGGAAGATGCTGGAGATGAAACTGAATAAAACTTTACTGAGTACAATGACCTGCCACAAGGATACTAGGTGAGATAGCAACGAGCAATGCAAGATGCATGTATACTAGGTATGGGAGCTTTGTATTCATATCCCCAGGGATACAAACATGAAGCGTGGCACTGCAGGTGCAGCCGAGATCTGTTCCTTTGCCCCAGAAACAGACCAGTCCACTCACCGTGCTTCATGGGGAGCACATCCATCATTGGTAACATCACGCCAATTGCGGAAGTTGCCTGGCAGGCGCTTCCCCACTTCCCTGCACTGCTGACCATTCCAGCGAGGAGGTGTGATGATAAGTCTCCCTGCTCAGCTGCTCAGTGGTCAGCACCACAGGGAGGTGGCGAAGCGCTGGCTGGGTTACATCTGCCATTGGCATGGTATTACCGATGATGGACATGTTAGCCATGTGAAGCCTGTTGAGTGGACCAGGCTGGTTGTGGGGGGAGGGTACAAAGAGCCCGACCACCTGTGGTGGCAATATTTGTATTTGTCTCTCCCGGGAGACGAATACAAATATCCCATCTCTAATGTATACCTTGCAAGATATTGAACATCCTGGGTCTGAATCATCGCAGAGTAAGCATCTTGCCTGTAAAGCAGCTTGAGGTAAAGTCTTAACAACCTAATGATCCCTTAGATCAGTGGTTCTTAACCTTGGGTTACTCAGGTGTTTTTGGACTGCAACTCCCAGAAGCCTTCACCACCAGCTGTGCTGGCTGGGGTTTCTGGGAACTGTAGTTCAAAAAGACCTGAGTAGCCCAAGGTTAAGAACCACTGCCTTAGATCAGTGGTTCCCAACCTTGGGTGACCCAAGTGTTCTTGGACTGCAACTCCCAGAAACCCTGGCCAGCAGAACTGGTGGTGAAGACTCCTGGGAATTACAGTCCAAGAACACTTGGGTTACCCAGGGTTAGGAAGCACTGCCTTAACAGAAAGACAACCTGACAGATGAAGCAATTTATGACTGGTTAGCCCCCTTGATGCAGTTTGGCTGCCAAGTCACAAGAAATACATCCAGGCAAAGCTGACACTCCTCTGATGCTGGCTGACTAGATTTTGCTGACTAGATCCGAAAATGTGACCTGTTAAGTCCTGTGTGGTAAGCCTCCTCTTCTGCATGATGTACCAAAGGTGAATCAATTAACCAGACCAAGCTAATTAAAATAAAGAGCCAGCTAAAAAGAACCACTTGAGAGAAGCAAGCTAGGACGAGTTAGAATCCAATCAGCTAAATTAATTGAAGTAAGGAAAAATTGCATGCCAGCTAGCTAAATTGAAATATGGGTAAAACTAACTAAAATCAAAGTTACTAACTGTCATCATGCCTTGTGAAGTAGAGGAAAAGAGGGATGCAACAAGTGCATGCCCTGAAAATTCCTACTCAGTCCCAAACACAAGCAGCCAGATCAGCCCATCCTGCCAGAAGGTGGGAGGGTGTGTTCCTTGCAGAAGGCACTCTGAGCGCCAGAGTAAAGTAACAAACACAGAAAGCTTTCTTTGGACATTTGATTTAACTATTTGTCTGCTGGTGTAAGGAAGAACCACTTCTTCAGTTCTTGTCCACTTGATATAAGGAAGGACACAGCTACTTTCCCCATCAAGTTGTGGCAAGGTGGAACTGTACTCTTGCAGCCCTACTGAGTACAATGAGTACAGGAATATCCCAGTGTAGTGTCTGAAATTAATGAACATATTTATAGGGTTTCTTCCAAGGTAGTTTCTGTATATATATATTTTTAAAAGAAAAACACACAGATACAGTGATATTAACATAATATCTGTGCAAATTATGGCAATTTGGAAAATGTGGAAGTTAGAAGAGAAGGATTCAAAATTAAGGAAAAATGCAAGTCTATTTAAAAATAATAATAGTGCGCCTTTGGCCTAATGCTTGGTCCAAGTTATGGCCACTTTCAGCTCATGACAGCTCCATGAGAATCGTGGAGGGTGTATCTAAATCTCCAGCCTCCCAGGTTGCATCTGCAAAATTCCATCTGAGTGTCTCAGGAAATGCTTCTGAAAACCAAGCACGGAGGTGACTGCACATCTGGCTGGCAACAGTAGTAGTATCTCTAGCATCTGGGGGAGTTTTCTCACATCTGATGGCCAAAGTATACATTAGAGACAAACTGTCATGTGGACTGGAACCTCTTTAGTATTCCAAAGCCATGACTTGGGCACATTTTTACATTTGGAAAAATCAGACTTGCAAACAAAGCCTGTTTTCTGAAGACCAATCATGAAAGAAAGGAAATTATTCTGCCACACATGTGAGGTGACAAAAGCTGCAGTGATAGTCATTCATTTTGAGTGATTAAGGGCTCCCTCTTCTAATGATAGGTTACCTGTAACATGCAGTTTGGGCTACAACCTACTATTTTAACATCACTGCCATTTTCTTTTCTGTACTTCCCCAAGAGTGGAAGAAAGAGAGGGAAAGCTGCCATGCTCACATCAGTTTGTGGATCTGTTATTTCCAGTCAGGAGATGCAATATGTTCACAGGTCCTGTGATGGAAGGGAACTACTATATATATTATATATAGTAGTTTGGCCTTGTGTGCCATCAATCCGATTCTGACGTATGGCAACCCTTTCCAGGTTTTCTTGTTAGAGATTACTCAAAAGTCGTTATCTTGGGCCTGTGCAGCTTACCCAAAACCACACAGGGTGGCTCTATTTGCAGGAGGCACAGCAAGGAATCAAACTCCCATCCTCTGACTCCCAACCTTTTGCTCTGTACCTTGTAGGAGAAAACTCCTATCTCTGAATATTCCTCTTAATTTTTATATATATCTGCACACAGAAAGATAGCAAGTCAAGATGCAAACTTTTGGTTTTGCTATGCTGCTTTTCTACATAAAAGGAGAGAGACTTGTTTTGTTTCATTCCTGTGGGAACCATCAGGCCCCTCACCTGAAGTCTGAAGTTGTTATTATGTGCTGTCAAGTTGGCTGCCATTTCTGGTGATGCTGTGGATGAATGACCTCCAGAGGAGCCTATTCTTGACAGCCCTGCTAAGGTATTGGAAACTAAAATAAAGTGGCATTCAAGTCTTTGAATATGCCAGCAATTTTTTTGGTTCTTTTCAGTACCTCATTGCTCTCATAAGAAGAAAACCAATCAAACAAGAAATCAGTTCAGGGGCCATTGCTATCTCAGGGTGACTGGTTCTGTTTCCTGGCCATATGAAGGAAACTTGCTCTTGGCTGTAGTGCATTTAATTTCACCGTTCTCCAGGGTGTGAGCAAGAGGAACTGAGTCCAGATGCCTCCATGCTATTTTTATATTAGGGTGGAAATGCCATATGTGTCCCTTTGTTAAGTCCTTGCCTGTCCATATTCCTCCTTCTCCAGGCATGTTAAGACGATAGTGGAATCCCTGATCTTATAAGTCAAATAACGTGCCAGACATTTTAGATACGATCACATGTGCTGTTGTTATAGAAGCACTTTTTTTGTATCTGACTCTAAGAAACGAAGCCACATTGATATGCAATTCATACAAGTTCAATTATGCCTCTGATGAAAACAATTACTGGTAGAATTTAAGAGTACAGATTAAAAGGTTTGAAAACTTGGCAAAAGTGATTCTAAAAAAAATATTAAAACCAAATGGCTTTTTAATTCTATGAATTCATCAATTTGTAAGTTAATGAAATTAATGAAGCAAGAAATGAGATGGAAATTCTAGAAGTTTGCAGGCCCATAGTGAGTTTGCTTTCCATGAGCAAACTTCGAACAGGCCTTTACCAGCACTCAGAACTCAAGATAATGAATAGCTTCATTTGAACACTAATTCAATTATATAACTTTCTCCCCTCCATTTCCTCCACCGAATAATTTAGAAATGTCTGAAGAAAGTGCCTGATTTTATTTAATTTTTTTTGGTCCACTACTAGAACCCTGACAATACATGGGCCCCAATCCAAATAAAGTCAGACATAACTAATGTCCAACTGAAAATAAAGAATATAAGGTAGCTATTGGTTTCAGTGATCTGACATTTGGATTTTTTATTTAAGAAATGTGTTTGCATTTGTTGCTGCTTTAAATTTTTCATGCTTCTTGTTTGTTATTTTATGGGTGGAACATTAGTGACACATGGCTAACGTGTTACCGTAAATATATATATATATTTTTTATTTAAAAGGGCCAGAAATCTCCCCCAAATAACCAAAATATCACTCCAAATAGTTAAAGATATTTAAAGGAGTGGTTTTGTGGAGACTTTTTTTAAAACTGCCAGAAGGTATATTAAGATGCAAAGTATCAGGAATGTGTTTAATGCCAGCAGAGAAATCAATACATACACACCCTAAGAAGTCTGAAGTTACAGTATGCATAGTGCCGCTTTTATAGATGGTTACACAAAGCCCCATAAATAAGTAATTAAAATTGGTATTCCTTTCAAGTTTCTTTCTTTGAAGTATTTTTTCTTACAGGATGTTTCTCAAATTGCAACCATTTCCTTCTGCATCTGGCCTGTCCAAATTCAAAATGATGGATTGGGTTTATCCATGTTCTTAGCCTGTTTTATTCAAAGGATTGGATGCTTGAGTTAATTGTACCCTAAAGCTTCTTCATTTCTACGTGTCTTCCCGCTTTGTAAGGAATAGCTATTTCCCATAATACAGTTAGCTGCCTATAGTCAAAGGTATAAGAAAGTACAGTACATTGGCTATTTTAATGTATTTATATAATACTAAATTCTAACACATACTGTATAACTATATCTCAAAAATTACAATGAGGAATAATCTCCTTACTTCTACCAGTTCCACACACTGCAGTGAGCTTTCATGGATTGAACCAAGGACTTCTGAGTCCTAGCCCATTACTCAATTCACTGCATCACACTAGGTATCCCATTGTGAGCCCTGGGGATAGGATTTTCATATATTTTTGCACTACAATACCGCCGAAAGCTGCTGGAATCACTTCCGGATTGAATTCAGGGTGGGGGGGGGGTTGGCTCCCCAGACCCAAAGAAACAAAGTCCTCACAAGTGTTTGATATAACTTACATCTAGTGCATAAATGGGGGGAATCCCCTCCATTTCAGAGTTCAAAAGCAGGAGAATGGGATGGGCAGGACTAAGCTCTTTGGCACTGCAAAGCATTAGGAGTATTGTAGTTTTCTGAGAGGCGGCCTGTATGAAACATAATTGGCAAGGAGACTACATCCAGACTGCTGGATAGCTCAGTGGTTTAGGTGTCTGGCTGTAGAACCAGAGGTTGGGAGTCCGATACCCTAGTGTGCCTCCTTGACAGGGGCTGGATTCCATGATCCATTGGGTCCCTTCCAGCTCTGTAGTTCTCTGATGATGATTACTATCCATAATGCTTGGCGGTGCCACAGAGGTTTTAGAATTTTCATTTCATTGCATTTCTAGCTTGTCGATTTCAGCAAACGTCTGGTTATTGTTGTTCAAAAAATACAAAAATCCCATTCCTAGTAAGCACAACATTACCAATCATTCTGTTATTTTTAATATATTTCTTCTTATACAACATTTGAAAAAATAAAAAGTAAGACACTGCAGTGTAATACATTGTTTCCATGTTCTGTCAAAGGGACATAATCACGGTTCTGGCCTTGACAGCTGTTGCCTGGTATGTACCTAGCCAAGCAACTTGAACTCACATCCTACCACTCTGAGGTAAATTAAATCATCAGCTTCATTTAACCACCTGAACCTCAACTGAAAATTCTTATCTGAGAGAAGAGAATGGACATTTGAGTGACAGAATGGTTTGAAAGAGTGGCAGAATAAGTTAAAAAGGCAATGAGAAGTCTATGATCTCCAGACTGGAACTGAGGGGAACAGTGGAAACAAAGTGGGCCAGAGAGAAAATCTTTGTCATTGGAAAAAGGTACAGTAGCCAGAGACAGATGCCTAATTAGTTGCTAAAAGCTCTACATCAGAAAGTTAAAACAGCCCATTCAGAAATCCAAGATGATATAATACATAGACTGAAATCCTGTTGCACAACTCCACATGTGCAACAGGAAAGATATCATGAGAAGCAGGAAATTGACACCAATTAAAGATTTCCTTGGTGATTTCAGGGTGCACATAATGTAGCATAGTCTCATATACTGGAAAATCTCTGAAGGAAAATTTTAATTGGTGGCAGTTTCTCACTGCTGATGACATCATTTCCATTGCATATGCAAAGCTCCGCAACAGGATTTCCGCCACAGTGTAATACTAGCCTGAGATGGAACAGGCACAAAAATCTTTAGTTGAGACCAACTAAATATATTGGTTAGTGTATAGATGAGACATTATCACTGCACTACAGCAAATCAACATTCTACAAGGCAATTCTAAAACTGAGGGCAGCCCAAACAAAACAAAACAAAATACTTTCAAACTGGACTTTGGATTAGCAGCAAATTTTGGCACTGATGAGCAGACAATACCATTCACACTTGTTAGAGAGAGAGAGAGAGAGAGAGAGAGAGAGAGAGAGAGCCATAACAATTGCTTTGTGTTTAGGTGAGAAGTGGTTAACTGACCAAAAAAAAAAAAGAGTTATCTTCTGGGGTTTTTCCTTGTGCAGTGCCACTTTGTAAATGGTAGTAAGTACAAAAGGGCATCCTGTTGACCATCTTGACTGCTGCCCTTGGTGTTGCCCTTTGCTATGTAATGTCCCACATTCACAAATCAGAGAGTGTTGTTGTTGTTTTCAAAAAATGAATATTATATAGGTTGACTGTACATAACAATTGTTAAGGTATCCCTTTGGTCTCCCCTTTTCTCTGAATAGCAATAATAGCTCCATTTTGTCTTTCACCTACATATTGCACTGAAGGTATTGAGACCTGGCACGGCCTATATTACAGAGTATGAAAAACACAATGTCCAGTGAAAATGATTTCTTGCAGAATTTTTTATTAGGAAGTGGGGAGTGATAAAGGGGAGACCAAAGGCACTTGCTATAATTTCTGATTCTTTTCAACTCAGTCACCAAAGGGCAGTTTCAAGAAAGGAGAAATAAACTGAGAACATAACTCTAGGTTCATACAGCCTTGAAAGTGGGATTTTACCTGTATTTAATTTTGTTCTGCCACAGACCATTCTGCTTCCCCCCCCCCGCCCTTCTGATATAGCCTTCCATCATCCACCACTTAACAGCCACTTCATACCTTACATGTCCTTCATAGATATTTACAAGGCAGAAAGGCTCTCCACCCTCAAATGTTTGCAGAAAATTGTACAAAGCTGTTTACATAGGCACTCGTGCTTCAGTAATTATTCTCACTGCTCTCTTTCTTGTTTTGATACGATTGAATGTTTGAAGCATCAGACTGTGAGGTCTTGAAAAGCTGCATAGTCCCAGAACATCTCCAGAAGGAGGGCATCGGAACCCACTTCTGAATGCCAGCAAAGCCTGAAAAAGGTTGTCGTAAGTCAGAATCGACATCATAATCATCATTCGTCATTTTTGTAGTCCTTTGAAAAGTTTTATATTCTGTTACACTGACTCTAAATATTCATCACTTTGACATCTTCCAATGCCACGTAGCCTACAGATATTATAAACAGATCCATACATGCAGGCATACACATTAAAATTAACCCTTGCGTGGGGTGCTCATTACCTCAGAAAAGCTCTTGTGCTTCATTTTTTGCATTATAATCTGTGGACATATTTTGCATTGCATAGTCTGGGATCCATAGTGAATTACTTTATTCCCGTGGAGAAAACAGTAATGTATATAGCAGCACTTGCTATGAAATAAATTGCTAAGCTTTCATAGTAGAGGTGGGGAACCTGTGGCCCTTCAGATATTGCTGGACTCCGACTCCAGCATCCCTATCAGACAAGATCTTGATGATCACCAGATCCTCTTTTGTGTTCTGTGGAATTACACCATAGGTCAGGGAGTGCAGCTAGTGTCCAACCTGCCCACAGAAGCTGAAAAACAGATTACGTATAGTGAACGCTATATCTAAAATGGTCTCAGGCTCCCTCTAGTGTCCAGTTCTGGTAAATTCTTCTTTAGAAATTTATATTTCTAGGATTTTAATATTTTGAGACTATGGATAAGTGAATCAGTGAATACTGATCCCATAGATAAGGGACTCCTAATGTATATCTGAAAACAAGATTACAGATCAATATAAAAACAAAGATACTATTTTCTCTTGCCCTCCCAGCAATGATTTGCATAAATATACAATACTGTACCAAAAAGGGAGGAAGAAAATCTAAATGATGAACTGGCTTTTTAAGCTTTATTTGGCTAGTGCCCTGATAGATGCCTATTATATCAGCAGAAGACTGCTGTCAGATTGTATAAAGCTACCTTGTACCAGCTTTCCCTACATTGACAAGCAATGGACAGCCCATGGTTTTCAAACACGATTTTGTTCCAGCCTAGCTTAGAGATGCTAGAGAATAAACCTGTGACTTGTGTGCAAACTAAATTCCGCTATTCTGCTACATTTGGAACAGGCTGAATGCACTTAGGAAAAAAAGCAGTATTTTGGTCAATTATTGTTTCAACACTGAATCGGGTGAGTGACTTTTTCAAGTTTCATTAAAAAGTGTTGTGTTTTACTCATAAGCTTTATGGACAACTGAGGAGTGCTAAAAAGTTGCTATTAGAAGAACCGATCTAGCAATATGTTGAAAGCCATCCATTACCAGACAGTGATAAGATGTTTCTGTGGGATTCAGAGCATCATCATCCCGCCACTGCTCAGTTGTGGACTGCCTCAGTATGTCATTATGTTCCTCTGTCTTAAAAGTAGCTTCCCACACTCTGAAATGAGGCACAGTTTTTCAGCTAGGTCTTTTATATTGATTATGTTGCCCTCACTCTTGTTTGTGTTTTCAGCTTTTGATCCCATGCTGGCTGGACAACTCAGTGGTTTCGGTATCTTCTTTTGCAGAGCCAGAGGTTGTACGTTCGATTCTCCATTGTTCCTCCCAGGAGAAGAGCCACCCTGTGTGGTCTTGGGCAAGTTGCACCATCCCAGGAAGATGGGAATGGTAAATCACTTCTGAATATTCTGTACCCTGAAAAGGGTTGTCATAAGTCAGAATTCACTTGACGGCACACAATTGTTTTTATTATCCCAGCAAGAGACACAGGAAAAGTATCTGCCACACACCTCAGTGAATAAAAATCACCTGTTGATAATATTGTACCTTTTACCTGGACCGATAATGGCCATGTATGCTAATGTGACTCCTCCCTTCCTTCTTCCCTTGTGTCAAGAAAGAAATATAAAAACCTATTTCTTCTGCGTTCTCCTTCCCCTCCTCCTCCCTATCTCTTTCTGTCTGACACGGTTTCCTTGAAGTGTGTGAGCATCCCCACAACCCCTTCTATCAAATGTGTGAACAAGGATAGGCTCTTTTATTTGAGCAACTCAGCAGTAACAGAGCCAATGTGGCTCAACAACAACACTGTATTGGTGCCAGGCAGTTAACTGCACTGCCGAACACCGAAAGAGTCTCTATTGCTGGGAGGCATGGAGCCCCGCCTCCTCCCCCTCTCTCGTTTACACCAGTCGTTAAGCATGCCCCTTCCTAAGGTTTAGACTTCATATTTTGTGGCACTGGTCTTCCTGTAATGGGCTCAGGCCCTTTAATCCATTAAATGAAACCTCAATTCATGGGATTTTGCTGCCCTGACAACTCACTATGGAAGCCTTTCTGAAAGCTTCTTATTCCTGTTCTCCACATGCACTGGGTATTGTCCCCATTCAAGAACCTCCACATTCACCTTGAGATTTTCACTCTAGATTAAATTCGATGGTGACGTCAATTAAAACGTATCACACTGTCAGGCTTTGAGTCATTCTGCAAGAAGACAATAATTTTCTTTGTAATTAAAGCATAGCTGTGGAAGTGAAAGAGCTTGGTGAAGTAGATTTTAATTCTATATAATGAAGTTATAATAATCTTCGTGTTTCTATAAAGGAGGCCACAGTGATTAAATATGTAATCATTATAACAGCATGATCTTAAACACTGAATAAAATACCAGCTGGACCCACTTCAGGTGCTTACTTCTTATGGAGAAATGAAAGCCCAGTGAACAATTTAATTTCAAAATTAATAGGTGGTTAGCAAGAACCTAGGGACAAAAACATGAACAATTGTACACTAAGAGGGGGGGAAAGGGAGTCAAGCTTTAAATGTGTTCCCATAATTCTACATAACTGGAGCGTGAGAATGAATATATTATTCATAATAAAATATAGCTGAATGAACACATATGATTTTGATAACAGAGGATTGTAAGCAAAAGGCTAGGTCAGTTTTGTTTAATTAGATCTTACTTGAAGAATGCAAAAACCTGCTCCGAAGTGTTAAAATTATAATTCATATGAGGAATAAGTCAGTCTGTCAGTCAAAATAATAAAAAGAGATCTTGCAGTCCCATTTCCAAAAAAAGACAAGTAAGATGTTCACGGGACATGTTAGGAACATATTTGGATATTGCAACTCTCAATTAAGCAAGACATCTTAGGCAACCATTTTGGTGTTTCTAAAGATACTAGATTAAATGTATGTTTCAATGGAATTCAATGGACTGGTTTTTCCTAAATGTAAATAGCAGCAGCCATCTACTTGTTTGGTGGCTGATAACTGGGATCAGCAACAGATCCTTCAGCTCTTTCTTTGTTATGTTCAAGGTAAAAAAATCACTTCTCAAATGCACGGCTTGGGAAAGTTACTGTTTGGACTGTAACTCCCTGAATAGAGGAAGAACATAAGAAATGATCATCTTTCCTCTACTTTCCCCCAGAGGCCTGGTCTACTGGCTCCAAGGCCTGATGAAAATCGCCAACATTCACCCTGGAGACATGGTCTGCTATTGTTTTTCCCTATTGCAGTAGACCAAGCTGCCAGGCCAACCTTAGATGTCTGGGGAAATGAGCATGTCCTCCAACCAACAGACAGGACTCTTTTGAGTTATCCCCTCAGCCTTACAAATGCTGGACAGATGCAAACATAGGAACCAAGTGTAGAGAATCACAACCGACTGGCAGCCCATTTCAGATCCAAGACTGAATGCATCTGTCACAACAGTGATTCCTTAGTTATCCCAGTAGATCAGATCAATGCACCATCTAGTCAGGTTTTACTGAATCCATTTCAGTTAGTAAGGATATAGGCGAGGCACTTGCATGCTATAAAGCTGTTACCTCTTTTTTAGATCCTTGCCCATCTTGGCTATTAAAATCTGCCAAGGATACAACGGTAGAATGAACCATCCTGGCCATCAGTGTCTCTCTTCAGGAATACCTTGTGCCCTCCTGTGTAAAGAAAACTATAAGGCCCATTCTTAAGAATACTAATTTGGCCATGGACAATTTGAACAACTATAGGTCCTTCTCAAATATTTTGTTTTGGGGCAAGTTAATTGAGAGTATGGTAGCTAACCAGTGGCAGGCATTCTTGGAGGAAACTGATAGTTTGGATCAATTTCGGTCAGGGTTTCAGCCACGCCATGGTCCTCCTGAAACACCATTGGTCACCCTGCAATATGATCCCCAAAGGGAGGCAGGTGGGGGAGTGTAACCCTGTTGGGTCTCCTGGATTTTTCTGATACTGTTGACCACCATATCTTTCTGGAAAGACTTATCAATTTTAGAGATCAAGGGCTCCCATTCTCTGCAAAAGGCCTCCACAGGGATTGAACATTCCTGCCAATGTTTTTTTAAAATCTACATGAAGTCTCTGATAGCAGTCATAAAGAGATTTGGAGTTTGCTATCACCAGTAGACTGATGACATGCAGCTCTGTCTATCCTTTGCTTCATCTGCAGGTGATGCTGAAGAGATCCTTGAGTGCTGCCTAGCGTCAGCAATAGACTGGATGAGGGCCAATAAACTGAAACTGAATCCAGATAAGATGGTGATCCTATTGCTAGGAGAATCATTGGACTGGTTGGAGATAAACTTACCTGGCCCTGATGGGATTACACTCCCTCTGAAGGATCAGGTTGCAGCTTGGGGTTACTCCTGGACCTGGCAATCTCTGTGGAGGCTCAGATATCAGCCATGGCCAAGAGTGCCTTTTATCAATTGCAGTTGATTGCCCAGTTGTTCCTCTGTAAGGTTAAGAAATGCCTGGTAAGAGTGGTTCAGGCATTGGTAATCTCAAAAATAGACTACCGCAATGCTCTTTACATAGGGCAGCCCTTGAAAACAGTACAGAAACTTCAGGAAGTCCAAAATGCAGTGATCAGACTGATTTCTGTGACCAGTAAATTTGATCATATATCCCCAGTCTTGGTGTGCCTCCATTAGCTTTGTCAGTTTCTATGCTCAGTTTAAGATGCTGGTTATGAGCTGTGAAGTCCTTGGTTATATATCAGAATGTCTCTCAGAAATCAGCTACCCATTTCACCTACTTCTCCCATTTCATGTTGCTATAAGCGGCCACAACAAGGGAGGCTAAAAAGGCGATGACAAGGAATCGAGCCTTTTTGGTGATGGCCCTCAATCTTTGGAAGAAGTTACCAACTAAGATACAGCAGGTTCCTTCACTCCTTATGTTCAAGATACTGGTGAAACCAGAACTGTTCAAAGCTGCCTTCAATAACTGATTCTTCCATATGCTATTCATGTTGATGCTGATATTATTATTACTATTGTTGTTGTTGTTGTTGTTATTGTTATTTGTTTTTGTATTAATTTTAGACTTACACTATTAGATTGCCATATTATTTTATGTATTCTGTTATCTGGGTTTTCATGAGGCACACATTTTAACCTGTCAGTGGGCCAGTAAGTGAGTGAGTGAGTGAGTTAAGTAAGTAAATATTGGGTAAATTGGGGCAGAGCTTTCTTTGAGTGAGCATAAGGTGCAACATGAATCTCCTACACTCCTTGGAAATAGTTGTGCTGTTAAGAGCTCTGTCCCCCACTAGAGCAGCAGCATAAAATTTGGCAAAGGAGAAGCAACAGCGCTGCCATGCTATATTCCAAAAAAGAAGTATGGGAGAGATTACCTAAGCAACATACTTTGAAAGTTGTGTTCATACATATTTCAAAGAAATTGCCCTTTAAGAGAACTGAACACAATTCTTAGACCTGAATTCAGTTCCCAACTCCGGTTAGTCATGGAAGCACTGGATACTTGGTAAATCAATGTTTTATAAATTCTGTTGATTCAGTAGGCTTGCTCTAGTTGGCACTAGCAGATTTTTTACCAAAGGCTTCGATCATAAATATAAAGATGTGGCTGCAGTGTTTAATGGGGAGCGTATTGACTTGAACCAAAAATAAGAGGACCTGTCAGCTAATTTTCAGTTGAGCACCTCTTAATATTCCTGTTCTTTGGAGAGCAGAGCGGTCTGTGTCCTACAGCTGGTCCTGCAGCCCTGAAACTAGCTTGTGGTGTGGTTCGTTCTGTTATGCTGTTCATTGTGTTACAATAAAATTCAGCTGTTGAAAATTCAGCTGGGACCAGTGAGGGGACACTATCTTGCCCTTTGCCTCTGGAGGAAAATGGTTTGAGCTGGCACTGTGTAATACTGATGCCACAGCTCATGATGAGCAGAGAAATCTGCACAAGAAGCTAGAAACATGTTGTTGCCAAAGTTTCTGAAAGTGAAAAAAAAATCCTCCAGGGTTTGTTTTATGTTATTTGATCCAAAAGTTTACTTATTTCTATATCTGCTTCTTTGCTGTTAGTTTAGTTAATTTCTTCGCTTCATGATCCCATTGACCTATTTGAGTCCTTCCACCTTTCAGAAATAACTTCTTGGGGGTGAGGCATATTCTTTTCTGAACAGTTTGCTGCCTTCAGAGACACACTCCATTGGTTCTAATCAATTCTGACTGCATTTGTATGAGCATATGTGTGGCGCATTCTTAGCTAAAAAATAGTTGAAGTGGAAGGCGTATTTTATTATACAAGAATGCTAAAACTCAGCTTTTCAACACCACAAATGCAGGAATGTTTAGGCAGCTGGATGCCCGACATGGGTTTACAACGAGGCCTACTATAGCATGCATATCTATTTGGTATATCAAAGATCTGTGGCCTGTCATCTTGTTGAGTTGTATGTCTGCAAGACATGCATGCATTGATTCACTCACACTATAAATTGCTTTCCTTGCGGGTTAAAAAAAATGATCGGAGTTTACGTTAGGTGAGTGAACACATTTAGCTCTAGGTCAGGCATTGACTGGATGCAACAATAATAGCATCAGTAAATTCTTTCTAGCCCAGACTCTGTCACGTATTTTAGCTAGCAGAGCTCTTGGTAAACATGACCATTCCTTATGCTTCAAGGAATCGAACTCTGTTCTGCTAGCTTTGTGTGATAGTGTGATGTGCCTTCAAGTCCCCATGCTGTTGGACTTGCAGGGGCAATATTAGTTGCTGTCCTAAACCTTGGATGAGAGTAAAGATGGGATAAGAGTATTGGTTCAGGGCTCATTTTGAAATGGGACTTCATGCTTAGGGAGGGAAGGGGAACAAAAATAAAATGAAATCTGTATTTTTCCAGGCTACAGCCTCTAGCCCTTCCTCCATCCCAGTGCTTCTGACACATACTACATATGCATTCACATAGCATCATCCCTTGCAGAGCCATTCTATGAAAAATGTCGAGAATTCCATTCCCCCTTCTCCCAAATCTCGGAATAAACAGTATGCAATTAAGCATTTATCAAAAACAGCGGTGAGGAAGATGGCATCCATCCAGTTTAAACTCTGCTGCTGAATATCATTGCCTTTTATCTTTAACCAGAGATAAACAACTTTATCCTCCACACTTGCCAGTTTTAGGGGATTATTTAATTATTTCCACTGGTACTTTTTAAAATCCCCTTCTCTCTGTTTTTGTATTGCTTGCACATTTGCATATGAGATTAAAAACTTTAGAGAGCTAGCTCTTTGGGACATTTACGCCTCGTATATTGTGCAGTGCTATAAAAGCCTGTAGATCTTCTATGTGCATGTTTACTCATTTTAAGATGGCTTGCTAACATCTGTTTAGAATTTGTTCATCGTGATGACCCAGTCATCCTCTGCGCTTCGCTGAACAGAATAACTTATGATCATCCCATTTATGCCAATTAGAATCAAAATAAGTGTATCAGTATATACTCCGGATTGTGTCCTTGTACATATAAATAGAATCTAATATATTGCATATATCTAGGAACTTTCATCACAACAGCTGTTGAAAACCAACAACTTCTAGCAACTGCATTTTTCTGTCAGTGTAAGCTGATGTTCCTGCTGGGCAGAGAGAGCTGCTCCCATAGTCATCATGCTGCCTGTAAGCTCCTAAAAACAAGCAAGCAAACAGATAAACAAAGAAATAACTGAAGCCCTCAACTGGCTATTGTTTGGATACGGAATATTCTCATGTGTTCTGACATCACTGTATTTTTGTCATCTGCCTCAGAGCAAAAGTGATAGCTACTCGCAAGAAACAGTTGAGAAAGTTGGGATTTTACTGTAGCCGTCAGCAGCTAGCATCACAGTTCACCCAAAAGGTGAAAAGCTTGTTCATGCTTTTTCTGATTCAGAAAAGAAGCACACCACCATTCGGCCCTCCAGAAGAGAGGAAGGCCCTGGGGTTCAGGAGGAATAGTTGGAGAGGTTGCCAACTCTACCCCCTTCTCCCACATCTAAGAGGTCGCCTCACTCTGCTTGGTGGTTCCAAGAGGCCTACCTCAAGTTTGTGTCACAGAGTTTCGGTTTCAGAAAAAGAGCTTGGTAGTAAATCATTAAAATAACCTTATTCCTCTTGGGGGCAAGTAGGGCCTGGGACGTGGTGGCGCTGTGGGCTAAACCGCAGAAGCCTGTGCTGCAGGGTCAGAAGACCAAGCAGTCGTAAGATCGAATCCACGCGATGGAGTGAGCTCCCGTTGCTTGTCCCAGCTCCTGCCAACCTAGTGGTTCGAAAGCATGCAAATGCGAGTAGATTAATAGGAACCACCTTGGTGGGAAGGTAACAGCGTTCTGTGTCTAAGTCGCACTGGCCATGTGACCACGGAAAGATTGTCTTCGGACAAAACACTGGCTCTATGGCTTGGAAACGGGGATGAGCACCGCCCCCTGGAGTCGAACACGACTGGACAATTGTCAAGGGGAACCTTTACCTTTTTATTCCTCTTGGGGGCAAGTAGATAAAGATGGCCAGTAATGTGACTTTTAGCTGACTGGCTAGCTCAGTGGTTTAGGTATCTGACTGTGGAGGCAGAGGCTGGGAGTTTGATTCCCCACTGTGCCTCCAAGGAAAACAGTCAGCCGGTGTGGCTTTGGGCAAGCTGCACAGTCCCGGGACACCCCTGGAAGAAGGAAGTGGTAAAACCACTTCCGAAAACCTGGAAACTCAGAATTACTTGATGACACATGTTTATTATTAATGTGATGTTAAATCATTTTCATATCAGTGATGCTAACATATGCAGTGGTGTTAACATTTGCTTGTTGCTTCAAAACATTTCTCTGGAGGCTATATTTTGAAATTTTGTGTCATTTGGGATCTTTTTAATATATGTTTTAATTTATTTTCTAAAAGAGAAATGTAAAAACTATTATTAAAATAATGAGTAATCAAAGTGCTAACATTCCTTCCTCAATGTCAGCAACTAGTTATTTTCTGAGTAAAACTGAGACAAGAAGTAATCTGGGGTTAATGGAATATACTTTCCCAAAATGCAAATAAGCAGCTTCTGAGAAGCCCTGTCTGCCAGGACATTGGAGGGGGGGAGGGGGAGCCATTACATTTTATGCATGCGCCTGTTGCAGTCACAATCATTATTAGCAGAAGGCATGGCGATGCACCACCATGGATCCAAAAACAGAAGCTGACAGGACTACCCATTGAGTCTTATTTCAATAGTGGTGTTGGGGTAGCATCTCCCACCGTATTGGAGGGCAAGCAGGGTAATTGACAGGACATGTTTTGGAGCACATGCAAGCTTCTCTTCTGACAGAGGGGGATGGAAATGGCTGCAGAGGTCAAAAGGCCTTTGAGTGTTGTCAGGGATTTCCAGTGTGTCCCTCTGCCAACTGTTGACTGAAGAATTTGTCCCACCATGTGTAACATCAGGACTGACTTACAGGCAGATCCACAGCATGTTTGCCTCTCCTCATATATAAGCAAGCTTTCAAAAACAAACCTGTACCTAGATGATGTCTGTAGTTCTATTATTTTTCTCTCTATGCTTCAGCCACATCTCACTTATTGCAACTTTCTTATAGCAGTGGTTCTTTGTGGCAGAACGGCTAAAATTGTGTTCCATAACATAATATTCCTTAAAGGTGATGATGTCAACAGCCTTGGGTATTTTTTGGAAATTTAAAAAAATTCAATTCCTCCTCAAAGGTCCCAAGGTTCCCATGGGGTAGTGAAGCCAGGCAGTTGCCTTGGAATGAGCATCACTATGAAACACTCAACACTTAGGATCTGGTCAGCCTGACTTCAAAATTTGTATGGAAAGCCAAGAAACCAAGAATAAAACTTAGAATACTGCAAGATATAAAAGAAAGAAGGGGCTCACGACTACTGAATTGGCTATTATATTACAAAGCATGTGCTATGATCTGGATAAAAGAATGGATAACATTAGAAAATTAAGTTTATTGAAATTGGAGGGCCATGATCTAAAAATGGGTTGGCATGTATATGGGTTGGAAATACAAAGAACAATCACATTTTGCAGAACATATTCTGAGGAAGGCGCTATGCTTAGTATGGCAAAAATTTCAAACACAAACCTACAAGAAAATTCCAATATGGGTAGCTCCAATAGAAGCATTCACTTTGAAAGTATTGAATCAGAAGGGAGTGTTACTCACATATAAAGATTTATTAACTAAAGATCAGAATATAAAAGACAAACAAGATCTGGAGAAACTAGGGCTAGCTACAGATTGGTGGTCAATGTTGAAATTAGAATTGAGATATAAAAAGTATAAAATTATGGGCTTCTTTGAGGGGAAAGTCCAGGTGGATGAATTATGGATCTACACTAATGAGAAAATAATCCCAAAAAAAAGTATACATATTGAAATATGATTTGGAGAATGATAGGGTGAAGGAGACAAGGGTAAAATGGGCACAAAATTTTGGGTACAATATTGATATTGATGAATGGACAAAGATGTGGAAAGAGAATCATAAAGTAATTAAGCCAGTGAATCTTAGAGAAAACATCCTTAAAATGTTTCATTGATAGCATTTTACCCCTGTAATATTGGCAAAAATGTCAGAGGGTAACAGTAATGTTTGTTGGAAGTGTAAAAAAAATCCAGGGACTTACTATTATATGTGGTGGTTATGTGAAAAAGAAAAAAAATTGGACACAGCTTTGGGAAATGGCAAAAGAAATTGTTCAACAAAATTTAAATTTTAAACCTGAGATATTATTGAATATAATGCCATAAATTATTGACAAGGAAATAAAATACAGTCTACTGTATATACTCACGGCAGCTAGGTTACTCTGGGCCCAAAAATGGAAGAATGAAGAGACACCAACGATGGATGAGTTATTAAAGAAGCTATTGGATATTGCAGATCTAGACATGCTTTCAGAGGCACTATGGGATCAGCCAAGAGACTTTATAAAGCAAAGCTGGAAGCTGATACACAATTGGACCCAGAAAAAGAGAGAAGCTTAGGGGGAAACTTAGTCCATCGCGAACTCAGTGCTCAGCGGAATCCTCTTGAAGATGTCTGAGATCCAGACGACAGTGAAATCTCTGATCCATAGGGGAAGGAAGGATGTTTAGTTGGTAGTGTTTTTTTTTGTCTGTCTCGTTAATTATATGTTAGATTGTTAATGTTTTTAAGTTTGTATATTATAATAAATAATAGTGATGTTTAAAAAAAAGAAAAGAAACACTGAACGCTTGTTTGGCCAATAAATAACCTGGCACAAACCACTGAACTGGTGGTTCATGCCCATCTCTAGTACAAATATATATTCTCCTACAGCATCTAAAGAAAAACATACAAGACGACTTAAAGAGAAGGGGGATATTGATATAAAAGGTGTAGATTTCTGAATATTACAAGTGCACATATGTCAGGCCAGTATTTTTATACTCCTGTCACTTTCAGAATGATTGTACCGAGGCTTCCAGCAGCATGTTGTAAACAAAATGAAAGACAGAACAGATTTAATATGGATAAGACCTAGCTGTCATTTACACACTGGAAAGCAACCAGATAAGATTTGTTCATCACATTCTGTTTATATTCACGGTGAAAGATTATAGGTCATTTCCTCAGAAGGGAAAACTGACTCATCTTTGTGGTTAGAAATGTGTTAAGTTTTATTTAGGATTTCCATGTTGGTACCATCTGCCAACATTCATGTAGAGGCAAACAGAGGTGCTACACATGCCACAAGGCTTTCTTGCTGACTGTATCCTCCAAGGCCTTACCAGAAACCATGGCCAAAGCAGCCTTGTCCTTATGGAATAGTGTATCTGACAACTGGGGGAAGTGGGTGCCTGGGATGGAAGAGCCTAAGAGTGAAATCATGCTGTGCTCTAACCCTAGTGAAGCACACACTTGAACTCTGCAGAATCCTTCCAGACGGGTACAGTTATGACACTCCACATGTTGTTCCAACACAGTAGTGGCTCCACAGTGAGTACAGTAATTGCATTCCTAATAGCACACGTGTAAAGCAGTTATATTTCTTGTCATCCACATTTTCAGAGAGGATGCATGACCATGTATGGATCTGTGCCTGCAGACTTTAATGTGGTACATGCAGATACCCATGGAGTGGGGCTGCTTGATGCATTTAATGTCAGGAACATGGCTGTTCAGCAAAGCCACAGTTGCATGTGAATGAAATGCTTGGTCAGGTGGAGGATTGTTTTGCCGCGTGTTTAAGAGTTCGCGGGATGGTAGGTGAATTTGGAAGCTCTTTTCAGATGTTCAAAAAGACGTAGAAGCTGATTTGAACATATGATCAGACCGACTTCTCGCCCTGCCACCTGTTGTTACCATCTCAACATGGAGAGGTGAGTCATAAAAGGAGACTACCTGCTACATATGGAACCCCTCCATGCAAACAGGATCCCTGACTGCATTGAGAGATGCCACAGGAGCAAAAGCTTTCCTCTTTCTGACAGTCCCTTTTCTCCGGAGACAGCAAGACAAATGAGAGGGTAGGGCCAGAACTCCCTTCTTCTTCACACTTCCAAATGGGAACACATTTCTGAAGAGACTGAGAATCAGCTGAGAAAATCAGTTACAACTTACAGTTGTCACAACTGTTCCTCTGAAATATATACTTTCCACCTTTCTGCCCTCCTTCCAAACCAAACTCAAAGAGAACTTTAGAACAAAGTGGTAATCAGTTGAGTGCATTACTGAAAAGGCAGAATGGACTTACAACAAGACCCAGACCGGTCTTAGGGAGAGGCAGCTGGCAAATAATTACCGTATTTTTCCGTGTATAAGACTATACCTTTGGCTAAAATCTTTAGACTAAAAATTGAGGGCCATTTTATACATGGAAGTAAGCTGGGGAGAGAACAAAAACAAGTGGAGGGGAAAGCAGGGATCAAAGTGATCCTGCAGCGCTTTGATCCCTTTCCCCCTACACTTGCTAAGCCCCACTTAGATTTCTTAATTTTGGATTAGAAAAGTGGGGGACATCTTATACATGGGGGGGTCTTATACACAGAAAAATATGGTACATTGTAGAGAACAATCTCAGGGACATCAGCATTTTGCACTTCCCAAGACTTGTTGCTAGAAGAAGCACAGCTCACTTCCTATGGCATGACTACTTGTTTTGGATGTTTATGTTTTATAAATAAACACACTTCCACTGATTCTTTGATTAGCATATTGCACTCTACAGGCTGGCATTGAATTAGATGAGGGAGAGTCCAACTACTCACTATAAATCAGTAGGAAGAGGCAGTGTATGCTTTTGGGCATGGATGACTGAGTAGTTTCTTCAATTAACAGTGGAGCTGTTTCCCAAGATTATCTCTAGTCGCTACAATGATAAACAATGCTGGTGTTGACAGCTACAACATCTGTTATTTGCAGCAAGTATTCCAATGGCCGCTTCTTTTGGTGTGTACTTTGGGGCTTTGTGGGTTTTTTTTAAAAGGGGGAAATAGGAAGGAAGCAAAATACTAGGCATAAGAGAATGACTCTCTTCTGTTTTCATAGTCGGACCCAGTGCTACATGTCAAAAGCAGCTTTGTGCTCCTGATTAGGTAATTGAATCTGAAACTGAATGGGAAGGGCAATATTGCCAAGCAAATGTATTAATGTTAGTTCATTACATTTTTTGTGGTGTTTCATTTTTCATAGAATTATAGAATCATAGAATAGTGAGGTCGGAAGGGGCCTATAAGGCCATCAAGTCCAACCCCCTGTTTGATGCAAAAATACAAATCAAAGGACCACTGCCAGGTGGTTGTCTAAGTTTCTCTTGAATGCCTCCATTATTGGAGTACTTACCACCTCTCGAGGTAATTGCTTCCACTGTCTTATTGCTCTAAAACACTGGCTCTTAACCTTGGGTTACTCAGGAGTTTTGGACGCAACTCCCAGAAGCCTTCACCACCAGCTGTCCTGACTGGGGTTTCTGGGAGTTGCAGTTCAAAAGCATCCGAGTAACAAAGGTTAAGAACCACTGCTCTAAAAGTTAGGAAGTTTTTTCCCCTGATATACAGGATATTTTAGTTTTACACGTACAATTTGCCAGGGAATAACTCCCAATAAAAGGCAAGTTACCATTCACAAAATATTGCACTCAGCAGTTCACAGTGTGACCTCCACCATTTTCTTGTAAAGTCCTTTGTTAAGAGAGTGCGAGCCATCTTGCTGCACATCTTGCTTAAGCAACCAATTTTCAGGGAATCATCATCATCATCTTAGAACTGGAGAGCTGGGAGGGATCTTATGGATCATCGAATCTAGACCCTATCAAGGAGGCACAATGGGGAATCGAACTCCTAACCTCTGGCCCTTCAGCCAGAGACCTAAACCACTGAGCTATCCAGTAGTTCTTTAATGTGAATGATTTCCCACATAGGGCCTCCTGTAGCTCCTCCACAGCTGTTCTAAGTGGCACAGAGTTTCTCTTTTAAACATTTGGTGGGTATCTGCATGGAGTTTGAACCAAGGACTGGTTGAGATATCATTGGGTAACATGATGTCTCAGTGAGCTATTTGCAAGGCACCCAATGTACAATAGGTGGAAGATTCTATTATTTGACATCACGTCAAACATAATTATTTTTAAATTAGGCCATTCAGTCAGCTCCAAGTCATCAACGGATAACAAAAAGACCCAGGTCCAAATCTGCTCTTACCTCCCTGGGTCATTGTCAAGTTAACCTACCTAACCAAGTTATTAGAATAAATAGAGAGGCCTATCTTATACAACACTGAATGAATTTTGAAGTACAAGCATTTACAAATAATGGAATTTTCTACAGCTTGTTATTTTTGAGTAATGGGAGTGTAATGACGTTACATCTCAACAGCAACACAAGTAGATACAGTGTTGCTTTTTTAGGTAAAGAGCAGTATTTTCTGGTTACTTTCAGAAGCTATTTTAATAGCAATCTTAAGGCATTTTAGAAGAATTTTTGTTAACACTTTTTTCAAGATTTTTGTCATTTTTCAGCTTTAAGTGGTCAAGAAAGTATTATTTTGTTTCTGCTCTCACATCTCTGTACCGTCAAGGTACAATATCAGAACCAGCCACTAGAGAGAACCAGAAGGGATTTCTCTCTGTTTTTATGACCTCCTTACAAAGATAATGCAAACTATCAATGCAAAACACAATGACTTTATAAATGGTACAGCAGTAACATGGAAGCTGAAAATAATGAATAATAAAATGAATTCCTATAAAAAGTGATGTTCCAAACTCTGACACTACCATGAGCTTCTTGGAGGAAACATAGCTACATACAAAACATCAATATACATGTAAACTAAGCCATGGCACTGCCTTTGTTATAGTTTCACGAGCGTACATCAATGATATTGTATAACAAAGCAAATTAACATTCAACAAGGCAATTATAAAAACGGGGGCAGCCACCACCTCTCCCCTAAATTATAACTTTTAAGCTGGGTTTTTCATCAGCACCAGTTGTAGCAGTCTGTTTTTCCTCTGTCCTAAAATTGGAGAAATTTGATCAAAGGGTTTTTGAGTTATGATTTTTTTTAAATAAACTGTTTTACCCCTATCCCATTTAGAAATTGGTGGCCCAAGTTACTCCAGATTTAAAATATTTTGCATAAATTAAAAAGATCAGTCTCACTTATTTTGAAGGAGAATTTTTAGCCCCATTTGCTTTTCTTTCTTTAAAAAGCATCCAGGCTGTTGGGCTGAATTTTTGTTGTTGTTCAGTCGTTAAGTTGTGTCTGACTCTTCGTGATCCCGTGGACCAGAGCACGCCAGGCCCTCCTGTCTTCCACTGCCTCCCAGAGTTGGGTCAATTTCATGTTGATAGCTTCGGTGACGCTGTCCAACCATTTCGTCCTCTGTCATCCCATTCTCCTTTTGCCTTTACTCTTTCCCAACATCAGGGGCTTTTCCAGAGAGTCTTCTCATGAGATGGCCGAAGTATTGGAGCCTCGGCTTCAGAATCTGTCCTTCCAGTGAGCACTCAGGGTTGATTTTGTTCAAAATGGATAGGTTTGTTCTCCTTGCAGTCCAGGGGACTCTCAAGATCCTCCTCCAGCACCACAATTCAAAAGCATCAATTCTTTGGTGGCCAGCCTTCTTTATGGTCAAGCTCTCACTTCCATACATTGCTACTAGAAAAACCATAACTTTGACTATGCGGACCTTTGTCACCAAGCTGATGTCTCTGCTTCTTAAGATGCTGTCTAGGTTTGCCATCAGTTTCCTTCCAAGAAGCAGGGGTCTTTTAATTTCATGGCAGCTGTCACCATCTGCAGTGATAATGAAGCCCAAGAAGGTAAAATCTGTCACTGCCTCCATATCTTCCCCTTCTATTTGCCAGGAGGTGATGGGGCCAGTGGCCATGATCTTAGTTTTGTTTTTGTTTTTTTGATGTTGAGCTTCGGACCATTTTTTGTGCTCTCCTCTTTCAGCCTCATTAAGAGGTTCTTTAATTCCTCCTCACTTTCTACCATCAGAATGGTACCATCTGCATATCTGAGGTTGTTGATATTTCTTCCGGCAATCTAAATTCCGGTTTGGGATTCCTCCAGTCCAGCATTTCACATGGGCTGAACTACTTGTCCTAAAAAAAGAACTTTCAAAAGGGAGAAACAGCAATTTCGTATAATATTGTGCATGCACGGTAAAGGCTTGCCAGGAAAAAAAAAGGTTTGGCAAAGATTATGTTGTACCTGAGTGAATGTGGGAGGGGGATATCTAGGGATCTGCAGGGCATCTAACAGTCACAGCCAATATAGAAGGGAGTAAAAAAATGGGTTTCCTTTGAAGACAGTAAAGAAGTTACAGTACTCCCAAAAGGGGAACATTTTGCCATGTATCTTCAGGGAACTGGCATACAGTTTTGTAAGGCATTTTCAATTTTTCTGTATATTACAAAAGCACATGGTACTTGTCTTTTGTCCTAGCACTGAGTGCTTTCATTAAACAGTAACCCAAAACAGAGGTTTCATAACAACACTTGATGTTCATCCATATTTGCAAAACAATAGACACCTAGAGATCTTGTTGAAAACCAGCCCTGACAATTGTTTCATATTTGGGTGAGAAGTGGTTAAAAAGGAATGAGGTTTTGTGATTTTTCTTCCTTAGTGTCTCTTTGTGAATGGTAGTGAACACAAGAAGGTATCCTGTATGCCATCTTGGTTGTGGACATGGGTGTCATCGAGATTCAGGTTGTGCTTTGCTATGTAAAGCTTGGCATCCTTTTTCTTGCTGGCAAAGTGGGCACAATACTGCACAGCAATATAAAGCCATTTTGTAGACTTTTGAATCACAGTTATGGAAGCACAATATCCCTCATTCATAAGCCAGAGGGTTTTTTAAAGAATTGAATACCGTATATGCATCTTACATACCACAGTTATCACTCAGTTGAGGAAAACAAGAAGACAAGATGATATTTTTTTCAAGCCTCATATTCTTAGCTAAAGAAACAGGCAAATAATACTGTAGTTGCCAAGAAAATTCATTCTGGAATGACTTGTCTACTTAATCTCATGATAGTTGTAAAAGTATTGCATTAAACCTGATGGTGGAAGACTGAACTGTCCCATAATAATTTTCATTTATTCAACCTAGAACTCATCACTATTATCCTAAACAATACTTTTGTTCTGTTCTGCGGTTGTTTTATTCTGCCTACTCTGATTGCAGACTCCATTAAAGTACTTCAGAAAACTGAAACACTGAAGACAGACACAAAATCTAATTATCTTTTGTTGCAAAATACCATATGTTACTTTTAAACATCAAACAATAAAGTAGAATACATTCATATTTCAAGGAGGTCTTTGATGGTAATGAAGAAAGACAGGAGGCATTATCTTGGTCTATATACTGCACATATGTTAAAATGTTATTGGTTCCTTCTCTCATGTCCAAAATACTGATGTTTCATCAAAGAGAAGAATAAAAGAAAACAGGTTATGTGCCTTGTCACTCCCATGACAGACAGTTTTAGATCCAGTTATAGCCTTGTAGGATACTCTCAACATATTGATTCTTTTATAAAAGGGCCAGGTGTTTTTGTTTTCTTTTTTGTGACACAGTGCATAAAGAATGGAGGTAGTCTGAAATAAAACATACATTGATATGTTCAAGAATGACCCAGTTCCTTCCAAGTAGCGTAATTATTGCAAAATGCAAAATAAAGAAGAAAAACCTGTCCTTTCCTGATTTCCTCTCTTTTAATCACCAACTGGAAAATGTTTATAGATCATGACCAACACCATACAATGCACACATATGCAGTGAATTTCTGGACCAACATAATAACAATAACAATAACAATAACAATAACAATAACAATAACAATAACAATAACAATAACAATAACAATAACAATAATAATAATAATAATAATAATAATAATAATAATAATAATAATAATAATAATAATAATAATAATAATAATAATAATAATAATAATAATAATAATATAATTTATTGTCATTGTAAGTATATACACAGTATACCCATACAACGAAATTCACAGACACCCAGAGACCAGACACATGCACACACATAACATTCCCCAAACACTCCCCACCCACTAAAAGTCCCCCACTAAAAATACAAACATCTACACCTCAGGCCAAGTAACACAGTCCAACTAATTATTCACTACTGGTGGTCTTTAAGGTCATTATTAAGTGCAATTATAGCTCTAGGATAAAAACTATTTTTAGTTAAAAACTAACCACACTGGATTTAGAGCCAAGAGGGAAGTATCCAGCTGATGTGATAGGTCATTTTCACATCGGACCACGGCTTGTGGTGTATACAGCTGTGCTTAAGTGCCCTGACTAGCATCCAACTGGCATGTTGGTCAGCCCATTGCACCATGTGGCCTCTGTGCAATGGCAGGAACTGCTTGCACAAGAATATATATAATGCATCATGTGCAGTTATGCATTTTGTACAACAGCTGGTATAGAAGGGAGTGTATGCAAAATTGCTATATCATCATCCAATCCAGGTCCAGACATTTATGTGTGGGAAATAAAGGCCTAAATGTGGATACTAGTCTCAACTACAATGGACATATGACCAAGTGGTAAGTGAACATATATGTATATCCTATTGATTCACTAGGTTTCTCTGTTAGGGTCTAGCAAATGGATTTAGTGCAGTGAGGAAACAAATACATTTTCTCCCTTTCATAGCACACCTATCTGCAATATCCACATGACTACAGTTGAATAGCATCTACTTCTGAGGGTCGTAGGAACACCACAACAGCAAGAGTGTTGATCTTCTCTAAATCAAAATTCAACCCTTCAAAACACCTCTGATTTATCAAAATGAGATATTGCTTCTGTGTCCATAATTCAAAATGCCAGGAAATGGTCCTGCAGGAAAAAGGATGTCTGTCTGTCTGTCTGTCTGTCTGTCTGTCTGTCTGTCTGTCTGTCTGTCTGTCTGTATGTATGTATGTATGTATGTATGTATGTATGTATGTATTATTTATTTATTTATTTATTTATTTATTTATTTATTTATCTATTTATTTATTTATTTATTTGATTTATAACCCGCCCATCTGGCCTATAAGGGCACTCTAGGCGGCTTCCAATATAATATAAACAATAAAATAATACAAACTATTACATAGACCATATTATAACAAATACAATAAAATAGAATAGAGAATAAATAGAGGGAAATAACAGAAAAATCAGATATTAGCTGGAGGGAAGGCCTGGATGTATAACCATGTTTTTAGTTGACTTTTAAAAGTGCCCAAAGTGGGGGCCGCGCGAATCTCAGGAGGGAGATTGTTCCAGAGGGGAGGAGCCACCGCCGAGAAGGCCCGGTTTCATGTCTTTTCCTTCCAGGCCTCTCTCGGCGTCAGGCTCCTCAGCCTCACCTCCTGGCTCGCACAGGTGATCTGGGTAGATCTTGGTGGGAGCAGGCGTTCCGCCAAATATCGAGGTCCTAAACCATTTAGGGCCTTAAAAGTTAGCATTAAAACTTTAAAGTCGATGCAGAAACGAATGGGCAGCCAGTGCAGCATGGCCAGCGTAGGAGAAATATGCTGGTATTTTCTCACTCCACTGAGGAGTCTGGCTGCTGCATTCTGCACCACTTGAAGTTTCCGCATCAGCCTCAAAGGCAGCCCCACGCAGAGCGTGTTACAGTGATCTAATCTTGAGATTACGAGCGCATGTACCAAGGTAGTGAGCACCCCCATATTGAGATAGGGCCACAGCCGGGCAATCTGCCATAGGTGGAAAAAGGCGGTGCAGACTACCGATGCCACCTGTGTTTCCATGTTGAGCATCGGGTCCAGATGTACCCCCAGACTGCGGACCCCGCTCTTCACGGCCAGGGTCACCCGCCCCAAATGTGAGGGAGCCACCCAAGCCACCAACCACGGGACACCTACCCTCAGAACTTCCGTCTTGTCCGGATTCAGTCTCAGCCCATTTTCCTGCATCCATTGCAGGACGGCCTCCAGGCAGCATCAGAGGAACAGGACGGCATCACCTGCAGTTGGTGAAAAGGAGATGTAGAGCTGGGTGTCATCAGCATATTGATTACACGATGCCCCACACCCCCTGATGACCCCACCCAGCGGCCTCATATTGATGTTAAACAGCATTGGGGAGATAATTGACCCCTGTGGAACCCCACAATTGAGACTCCATGGAGCCGACACACTCTCCCCAAGCTGCACTCTCTGGGGGCGGTCCACCAAGAAGGAACAGAGCCAGGCAAGCACCGAGCCACCAATTCCCAACTCAGAGAGCCTCCCCAGGAGGATACCGTGATCAACGGTATCAAGGCCGCCAAGATGTCGAGGAGGACCAACAGAGAAGTTTTGCCCCTGTCAACCCCACTCAACAGGTCATCATACAGGGCGACCAATGCTGTCTCAGTACCATGGCGCGGCCTGAAGCCTGACTGAAACGGATCCAGGGCATCTGTTTCATCCAAGTGTGCCTGAAGCTGATCAGCCACCACCCTCTCGACCACTTGCTCATGAAAGAAACATTGGTGATGGGCCTATAATTGCCAATTTCGTCTGCTGCCATATTACGTTTCTTTCTTCTGGGTCTAATGAGTGTCTTCTTGAAACCTGCCCTCAAGGAAAGACCCATTTATTATTGCTGTGGCCCATTCTGTTGTTTTCGGCCTGGCTGCTTTGATTAGCCAGGCCAGGCAAGGGTCAAAGGAGGAGTGCTGTCCTCTGAAGATGCTGGCCACAGGGCCTGGTGAAACATTAGGAAGAACAACCTTCAAAACATGACCAAAGAGCCCAAAAAACCCACAACAACCATCTATAACTCTTTGCCCAAACGTCTCCATATTTGGCAGAGAGCAATACCAGAGTGCTTAGTAACAGTCTGGAAAATGTCTTCTAGAACCAACATCCATTTGGATATTTACACATTTTTGTTTGGACTGCCCCCCCCCCTCTAATGGCTGGTAGAATTCTGTTTGACTCAGCTGCGCAACATCATTAGAAGCCTGACCATAATAACATTAGGGAATTTCAAGTGTACAGTCATTTTATAAGGACATAGATGTGGGAAATATTATAAAAATATGACCTAATCTGCACTCCTGGAACAGTATTCCCTTGTGCTCATTTAATAAGGTTGTATCTCTTGTGCTAAAGCTGAAATTCTAGACCAAGTCAAAATAAGCCTCAGTGAACCCAATGGGATTCACTTCAGAACAGACACACGTATATAGGATAATACAGTGAGATAAACAATACTTCACACTATCTACAAGCACATGAACCTAAATACCTTTCTGTGCTTTGGTTTGACTTTTCCGCTACATTGCTAAATGCTACCTGAATCCTGGTTTCATCACAGGAAGAGTCTATTTTGACAAGCCTTTGATGGTGACCAATCAATAATAACCTTTCAATGCAAGCTTAGCCTGACTTGGTCTCTCTTATATTGCCATCATTGCAACTATATAAATAACACAGAGAGTGTTCAAGAGTTCCCCTATATAACTATCATGAGATTATGACACAGATAGGTCCCGGTATTGGATAATTCTGACATAAATTGTATACGCCTTGGGATGTATTGCTTGGCATAATCTGTGTTGCATGTTTTGCATTGTTTTATATTGTTCAGTTTGTCTGGTGCTGATCTTTGACCATACTAAATTCATTCATTTTTATCATGATGTTATGTAGAATTGTTACTCAACATGTAGGCAATCACACACATACTGTATATTAAATGAGAGCATTATGATGAGTAGGGCTATTATTATTATTATTATTATTATTGTTGTTGTTGTTGTTGTTAGTCCCTTTTTAACTGCAGGTTTTCTTGACTCATCCTTCCAGTCAAAGAGATAAATATTAGGGGAGGGAGGAAATCCTTGTCAGTGAGAACACCAGAACTGTTGTTTAAGACAAAGGAAAAGGAAGGTGTGGCTACCGCTGGTTTCTGCTCTGTGGGAACTAGGCACACAGAACCCCTAAAGCTTCCTGCTCTGGATAGTCCAATATTGTAGTTTGCTCTATTTTTGAAGTTGAGTTCTGTATACAGGTGAGTCTCATGCTGGGATTCTGATAGATTTAAGGTCTTACTATGCAGATTAGTATGGAAATTGGAAAAGAAGAGGGGAGGAATACGTGTTGTTTTCCACATTGCTGACATCTACTCACATCAGGGGCTTTTCAAATTAGCATCGTTTTGAGATTAGTTTTCACTAACGCAGCTAAAAAGTTCATACTCTTGCATCACTTCTTTCTCTAAGTGAAAGAGATCTTTGGCTGTCTAGGTCTTTGTTTACAGCAAGGACGTATCATCAGAGTATTGCTAATAATATTCAGGGGGACGCCCTCCCACTGTTAATCACATGTAGAACTGCAGTGGCAGTGTGCAAGGAAAAAAAGTGTTGTGGTATTCCTATTGTTTTGCTGTTACTAGCACTGACAGTTGCTTTTGAAAACTAATGTTCTGGTAATACATTTTTGTTTACTTTTTAGTATTGCTATGGTTGCTGTCATTGCTAGTATTGCTAGTACTAATATTATTTTATCAAAAATGTAAAGACAGAAATAAAATCCACCCCAATGACACCTCCCTAAAATATTTCAGCAGTAAGAAATGAACACTATTAACAAGTATACATGACAAGTAAACATACTCATTACAGTACATGAAAAAGGTAATATATTACAAATTATGTTTTTACACAAAAATAATGTCACCACGCCTTTGTTACCTCCCAAAAGTAACACAAAACTTTTTATCTGCAACATTTTTCTTTCAGTCTGTAGTCTTAAGAAGTTTTCATGATTTATTTATACTAGTACATGTCCTTTTATTAGCGAAGTATTAAAAACCACATTTCTTTCTTTCCTTATACTTCTGGAATCCATAGAGCTGTTTTTTGCAGCTGTCTCCTGGAGGCCACAATTTCATTTTTTCTCTAAATGACATAGAGATGATGCTGCATTTCTCTAGAGCCTGAGGTTGTGAAATACATACACATAAACCAATGCAAGTTATTGCCTGAACACCCCCAGAATGATATGGCACATCCTTGGCATTCTCCAGAGCAAAATGGTGGCCATGAGGATATGTCCTCCCACCCCAAAGGAAGCTCTTGCTGCCAGAGAATGTAAACCTCACCACACTGAAATGAAAAGCAGAATGAAAATGAGCTCTTATTCCTATGCATTCCTAAACAAACAGGAATTAAACCCCAGTGGCTCCATGTGATTTCATTTTTCTTTCATTCACACTACCTTGAAGGAACATTTGCAGTTGGCCTTTTCCAGTTTGTGTTCTGGCCTAGTTGTGGTTCTGAGACACCTATGGTGGCACTGACATATTAGGCCTTTTGTTATTTGGACAAAAATGAGGCATCTGTTTTGATACTGTTATACCTTCCAGCTTTTGATAAAATGGATCACGGTATAGTATTGAAGAGAATGGAGAAAGACCTGAGTCTTGCCAGACCGCTTATACAGTAGCTCTTATCCGTTCTCTGTAAGAGTGTTGGCAGAAAACTATAAGTCCTCTTGGAATTATATTACGTACATAGTTCTGCTTGACTTAGTTTTAGCACCAGTATATCAATATATGCATGAGATGCAGTCAGAGTATCAGGTCAGATACCATGATGCTTGCTCCTCCCTAAGAGTTCTATAAAACTTTATAGACCACCAAGGAAAAAAAAATCAGAAGCTTGTGCTTATCACAGTTGTCATCCCAAAAAAGGGTTAACTCCAGAATAAAACCAAGCAATCATTGACAATCGTATCAACATTTACTGTATATGGGTATCTAAGTATAATTCTTTTTATTTGTTGCAAAAAATATTGTCTAATTCTACAAGTTTTATTTGTCTACATTGGTCTGTTTCACATACACAAAACTATTGTAAATTTATTGTAAAAATACAAAAGTGATATAGATGTGTAAACTGTAGGCACAAGTGCTTAAAATATATGAAAACTAAATCTGAGTTCCAGGCAAATCCTTTAGCCAGAATTCAGTCCAAAATACAGGAGCAAAAGTACAATAAAAAATAAAAAAAATGTTCTAAATGAATTCCTAAACATGTAAGAGCTTATAGCCTAATGAGATATATTTAAAAACAAAAGAAAGAGAATACTGCTCTAAAACAAATTATTTAAAACTAATAAACATTATACCTTTATGTACTTTTTAGCCTTACTTTAGAAGCATAGGGAAAATATAAAAGTCATTAAAAGTAAAAATATATCAAAGAAAATGTATTTCTTAGTCTCTAAACATATTAACAACAAAATACATTTTTCGAGTTGCCCACCCATCCACCTTCCAGTGGCTGTAGCATAGCACGGAGCCATATTTTTTATGATGAGTTCAATGAATGCATGAGTGTGTCTTACCGCCTTATATTTATACTTCTTATCAATTGTTTTCCTTTCCTTATAATTATAAACTCTTATCTGTAGGTCTTGGAAGTCCAAATTCTTAAAGATCAGAGGCAACCAGAGGCAGCCATTAGAGTATTTAATCATTGTTTGCAGGCTGTGGTCAAGTTGATGAGGTTCACTAATCTGAAACTGAATCCAGAGAAGATGGAGATGATGCTGGTCTCTCAGCAACTTTGCAGCTCAACAGCCATCACCTCTCTAATGGCTGATGAAGAAAATATTCCCTTTGTGCACTGGCAAGGCGTTTGAGTGTATTACTATACCAATGCTTCTCTTCAAAAAACTGGTGAGAATAATGGCCATATCAGCTTTTGCCATCTGCCCCTAACTCAGAAACTTTCTCATTGCTTAGAGAAGCATATGCAGCCGTGCTGATCTATGCAGCTATAACCTCAAGATAAGACTACTGTAATTTGCTGTATGTGGGGCTGCCCTTCATGACAACTCGGAAGCTACAATTGGTACATGTGGTGGCCAGGCTATTAACACTTCCACAGCTGTAAATGCAGGGCCCTCTCCATGCATTAACATTAATGTCCAGAGCAGTCTCCAGCAACAATTGTGTTCCCTCTGGTAGACATTTATTTAACTGTCCAGTTCCTCGCAGCATGCACATTTTAGAGGTGTGCTTTCTACAGCAGCCGGACACTTTTTCAGGCAACTTCTAGAGGATAATTAAATTTTTATTTTATTCTATTGATTCATTCCATGTATACCTCATCCATCTAGCAGCAAGGCACTACTCTGGATGGCCAACAACATTTTAAAATAAACCACAGCTACTCATCCCGCTTATAAGGCATAAATAGTGAGATCCAGAAGAACATTAAAGGAAAAAGAGACACTCTCAGAACCCAATGAGCTTCATTCCTTGAATGTATTTTATTTCAAAAGGAAACTGTGTTTTCTTTCTAATTGTAAAAAAGGGTAATTTTTAGTTCTGATTTTCATCTTATAATGAGAAGTCTTAAAAGACCTGGACACCTTTGGATGTCTGCTTTAGATGAGAACGTGATGAAAGGCATAGTTGGACAGAAGAATGCCTCAGGCTGCAAGCACACCTGTCCTTGTTAATTTTACCTCAAACCTGTTAGTGATTTGTCACAGCCTCTAAATCCTTTAGTCCATTTTCTCCATAAAAATGTCATGCTGTCTTTTAAATTTATTTATGCCATTCGCTTTTATGACCTTCCTTGAGGTCTTACTTTTGTCATTTCCCAGTCTCTGTGAAACGCCTCTGCCTCAAAGTATCCCCTGGGTGCTCTTAATTTCTTAAATAGAGCTCTCAGTCTGTGTGTGCCATGGTTACTGGTGGGGACATTGAGTGCAACTATCCCTCCCAGTCTTTTGACATGAATTTTTTCTCTCTCCTCTGTATTGAGGTCCATTGGCCAAAATACCTGTAAAAGCCCAACTTGGTCCAGATCTCCAGTTTTTAAAATATATTTTTATTGATTTTTGTGTTGGGAAGTCACTTCCACCATATGCACCCCTATGAACTGGTTGACAGACAGTCCTATCATTAATAACCTGCTAAGGTCTTGCAAACTCAAGAGGTATGGTTTCTTTTATTGAGTAAATCCATCTCATATTCAGTCTCCCTCTTTCCTGCTACCTTCAACTTTCCTGGCACTATGGGATTTTTTAATTATTTATTTATTTATTTATTTAGTCTTGTCTATTCATGATGTGCCCAAAGTACAACAGCCTCAGTTTAGTCACTTTTGCTTCTAGTAAGAGTTCAGATTTGATCTTCTCTAGAACCTATCTACTTCTAGATCTGGCAATTCACGCTATCTATAAAGCTGCCCCCCAACATTTTGAATTCATTCTTTTTCTTTTTCCTGGGTACTTTCTTCATTCTCCAGTTTTCACATCCATATATAGGACAGTAATTGGAAATACCACAATAAGGGCGATCTTGATCTTAGTCTCCAGTGACACATCCTTACTCTTAAGGATCTTTTCTAGCTCCTTCATAGCTGCCCTTCCAAATCTCAGTCTTCTGACGTCTTGGCTGCAGTCTCCATATATTTCTATTTCTTGATCGCCAGCATTAAAGTTCCGCAATTTTCTCTGTAATCCCGATTTTTGTCTTCTCAGGATTCAAACTTCAGTTTTGCTCTTTCTTCTTTTACTTTCCTCAGTAGTTCCTTCAAGCCATTGCTGTTTTCTGCCTACAATATGTCAGCTATGTATCTTGAATTACTGATACTTCTTCCACCAATTTTCTCTCTTTCATCTAAATTTGATCTTGAATTTAAAAAAATTAAACACTGAATATAAGAAATAAAAAAAATCATTGAAATTTTAAAAATGCTTGTTTAGTTAAATTAATTTTAATGAAATTAAAATGAAATGCATTTACAAATTATTTAAAATTTAATTACAATTTAAGAAATTATACACTGAATTTTTAAACACTTATAACTCTCGTCTATTAAAAGTTCTAGGAATTACAAAAAAGACATTTCATATGGAAAATGTACACAGTCAATTTCTGTTTGTCCAAAAAGAGGGCTTTTCAAAGCTGATTTTTCTAGGTTTATTTGGTTTATTTGTTTTTTAAATTATTTTTTTTTTTTTTTGCTTTAATTAATGACATTCTGCCAAATATGCACTTTTGGCAGGGTTTTTTCCCAATGTGGGCAATCTTTAAAACTTTGGACTGTTCCATGTAAGATTAAGACAACTAGATATGATTTTGCAGATGTTAAAAGGATGCAAAGCCAATATAATCAGTCCTTTGGAAAAGAATGCAGTCCTGTCAACAAGATATAGCCCCCACCCCCTCAAGTACATTTCTTCACATTGTATAGGCAGGCAGCTAACAGTATTACGTATTTTACTCTCTCTCTCTCTCTCTCTCTCTCTCTCTCTCTCTCTCTCTCTCTCTCTCTCTCACACACACACACACACACACACACACACACACACACACACACACACACACACACACACACACACAGAGAGAGAGAGAGAGAGAGAGAGAGAGATTTTACATCTCACCTCCCAGGATAGAAATCCTCCCAAGCTGGCCTACAAAAACAAAGATACATTCATAAATATAGAAAATATTTTTAAAAAAATAACAGTTGAAAAGAACTCTTCCCACAGAGCAATTGGTGGTTAAGCAATGAATGAGGATATAAGCTGGAAGATGCACATGATGAGGCTACCAGTCTAGGTAGCCCAGGAGCCTTCAAAATTAGTGTATTCTCCCAGTTCTATTTTGAAAATTAATGCAAAAACAGTTGCAGGATCAACTCTAAAAATCCTTCATTCTTAGCTGATTTATTTCCCTACAGAAATTACTCACCAGAGATGAGTGCATAGGCATATATGTCCAGGTATATCACTTCTGATTTATTTAGTCAATATATAACCTTTTTTAACAAGTATCCTCATAGTGGTTGACAACATTTATAGAATATATGTACACATTACAAATATATATTTTTTAAAAAAGTGGAATTGGTGTTCATGTCTCATATTTTCTTTGCCTGCTTTGGCCTCTTTTCTTCCTTTCCTCTTGACAAGCAATAGTAGATGTTTCCAAGGGTCTCTAGACTGAGCCAATTCTAAAACCACCATTCTCCCTCCTCCCCCTTTTGTAATTAAAATGAGATACTCTGGCCAGGATCCTCTTGGTAAATACCATACTCACAAAGGCAATTCCACAAGTAGACCGCTTCCCCCCCCCCCCCAACAAGCTGTCCTTCACACAATCAATTGCACAATGAGTCACATGCCCAATTTTTCTGGGATTTCTGAACTCCTCTTTTATTTAGATTTTAAGAGGCCCTCTGCTTGTAGATATAAGTATGCCTAACCACACCTAGGATAAGTATAAACTTTAAAGTATAAGCACTCATGGATACATAAACATGGAATATATGTAGGTTATAAGACTGAACAAAGAATATGATTAACTATAAAATAGAGGGTTAGGATATAAGCTAAGACATAGATAATATTACTGTAGTTAGTCAACAAAGTTAAGTTATACTTGCTATCTTATATTTTTGTCATGTGTTAGTCTTGCTTTTAGATATCCTTTTGATATAAATTATCAGAAAGAGTCGAAAGAGTTATCAAAGGTGTTGGTTTAACATCTGACACATATGAAACCAATAATCGGAATCATTGGTCTAAAACTGGGGTAGGAGGCAATTGCTTAGCCAGTTTTTGGAATGCTTAAGCTTAATTAAGTCATAACTTCATTGTGGAGGGAGAAGCTAAAAAGCCATAAAAGCAATGGCCTAAGATGTCTCAAGGTATAATTTTCCACTGAAGGCATCTTCTCTGGACTGAAGGCAATCCAGTATCTAGTATACCTCTAGTAAGAAATCATGCAGTCAATTCCCCTCCATTTCATACCAATCAATGACCACTTTGTTCTTTGTTTTCCAGCTTGTGAACACTGACTGATTAACTCTTACATCACCAGATGGCAGAGTATATCATCCCTATTTTTTAGGGGTCCAGTGGTAGAATATGGGACAGGAATTGCTTATGCACCCTGTGCGGTGTCTACTCTCACTAAACACAGGAAACATAGCTTCAGACATGTTTACAAGAGATTACTATCAAAACTGTCACATTGCTGATTCAAAGCATCAAGGTGCCAACCATATTGAAAGCCATCCCAGTAAACATGTAATATCTAGAGCAGGAGTGCACAAACTAGGACCTATGGCTTTTTAAGGCCACCGCCTCTTCAGACAGTCTTTGCCCTCCAAGAACCTTTTTCCCTGCAATATCCTAAGAATTTCTGCTTAAAAACAAGGCATGTACTCCTATAACCTCACCTCCCCCCAAAAAGGGGGTTGGAAGATCAGAAGTGGCCATTTCCAGGCATTAACGTAGCCTATGGCGGGTCCTGGGAATGGAAATTGGCCTCTGGACTCCGGGAACTGATCTAGACTATGGCATGTTTAAAGCATAATCTTTCAGATAATAGGCACTAAATTATTGTATCAGATGAATTTTCATCCACTAAATGGTAATTAATCGTTTGCTGTTGAATCAATGGTCTTCTATAGCAGATGGGTCTTTTAAGTAGCATAGTTATGCTGTTGTGAATAACTGTCTGTGCTTCTAAAGAAGCAAATGTAAATAAATTAAAGTTCAAAGGCAAATACCCTGAGACATAATTCATGCTTTGAGCTCGCTTTTAAATTTTATTTCAAATATATGTAAAGAAATTAAAGGAGAAGAAAATAAAATGAGATACAACATTTTGCTGCTAATAATGTCGGGCAAATAATAAATTTACAAAACTAATCTCTTCTACACAAGCTGAGCTAATGAGTGTCATATGGGTCACATCCTCAAATTGCAAATAAATGTTATCATTTATCAAACTAACATGTTATTCAATAAATCTTCACCACCACTGTTTGTACTTATGTCCCGTATCATTTCATATTCCTTTCCGATTTAACAAACCGTTTCCCATCTCTGACCTCATATAATGGAAAACTACAGAAATCAGGCAGTAGTTAATTCAGAAACCCTATAATTTAGAGCTAAACAGAGGGCCAAAGACAAGCGCTGACGTGCTCCTTTCTCATCATGTTGCGTACGCCGTGCAAAAATATTAATCTGTGAGAGGGTCACAAGACAAAACAGTGTTGCTTTTTATAGACGTCAAAGTGTACTGAGTTCAAACAGACAGGGCATATAGATGGGTGGTTTTACTACCTTTTCTCTTCCCTTGATAAGTGGGGTTAATCAGATGAGGCGCAATTTTAATTTCTATTGTTACGTGTTTATGGGTTTTTTTCTTCATTTCCCCCTTTGGTAGATGGCTATAACCACTCTGAATCCAGTGCAGATGCAGGTAGAAATAAACAAAAGCCCTACTGCTGGAGGACTAAGAAAGCAAATAATGTGGGGAATGCAACAGGATTGGGATGATCAGATTTCTCTCTGTGCTGACTTCCGTGGAAGGGATTTTACACCGGGAAACCAGTAAGTCTCATTGATACTGTTCTTGGGTGCAACGTCCCAGTGGATCATTCATATTTTTCTTGCTATATAATTACACGCTGAGATAAAAGAATCAACATTGGAAAAAAAAGACTCTTTACTTGGGATCCTTAGGACTTGTGTCAGATAGCATTTTCCAGAGGATGATGGCAGTTGGGGTATATACCGATGAATAAATTGGTAGATTTTCCTTTCTCCCACTTTCAAATTTCAGGTTTGTTTCTACTGATTTTGCAAATATGAGTAAAAAATAAGCCCATGTAAGGCAGACAGTTTCAATGGGTGCAACAATTCTCAGCAGGGAAAGAACTATGTTGTGCTTGCTTGCCAGGAAGATGTTAAAAATGGCTCAAGATAAAAAAGAAATTCATAGTGTTTGCATTTCCATATGGAAATATCAATTTTGTCCCTACTGAGTCTGGCAACAGAAAAGAAGTGTGTCTTGCAATGAACATTCCTATTTGCAAGCCTTGGAGTGAGAATTTTCATGGCAATAAGTCTGAAAGAAAAAATGGGCACAGAACCGAGCCTAAATTTCAAAAATATGCACCACTACAAAAGTATACAATTTAAAAATGGATACAAAACATGTTTTGGTCAATAAACTAATGTGTAAAAATGCTTAGACTTTTAAAAAATGCACAAAAATGGGTCTGATTCTTTGTAATTTGACTCCAAAAAACTCAGATAATTTGAATACAAAACACATAATGTACTGGCATGAAGGAATTGGGGAGAATGTGTTGCAAGCAAAAAGAGAAGCAGGATGAAACAAGAATGTTGGTGAGATGTGAAAGAACATGAATTCCACATCCATAAAGGTGATGAGTCTGACAGGAGAGAAGAGGGAGAAACTCTCCTTCCTGTTCACACAGTTGAGTGCAGAGGGCTAAATCCAATTGTTAGTTCCAACAAGATTAGACTCACTGCATCAGAGGAAATTATGTAAGTGTTGGCCTATTGAAGCACTGGGAATGTGGTCACACTGGCAATTTGAATCGATTTCTGTTCAGGCTTTTTAAAAATCAGGTTGAAGTCAAGTGGTATTTAAATCAGTTCACATGCACTGAGTGGGACTTAATTTATTTCTGGTGATTTAAACAGGTTTGGGTGTCTACACTACCAGCTACCAAACTATCTGGATTGTCCCGGAGATCTTTCTGGTATAATTCCTCTGTGTATTCTTGCCACCTCTTCTTGATGTCTTCTGTTTCTGTAAGGTCCCCACCATTTTTGCCCTTTATCATGTCCATCTTTGCACAAACTGATCCTTTAATATCTTCAATTTTCCTGAACAGGTCTCTGGTTTTCCCTTTTCTATTATTTTCCTCTATATCTTTGCACTGTTCATTTAAGAAGGCCCTCTTGTCTCTCCTTGCTATTCTATGGACGTCTGCATTCAATTTTCTGTAGCTTTCCCTCTCTCCCTTGCATTTTGTTTCCCTTCTCTTCTCTGCTATTTGTAAGGCTTTGTTGGACAGCCACTTTGCTTTCTTGCATTTCCTTTTCTTTGGAATGGTTTTTGTTGCTGCCTCCTGTACAATGTTACGAGCCTCCATCCATATTTCTTCAGGCACTCTGTCCACCAAATTGATTCCTTAAATCTGTTCTTCACTTCCATTGTGCATTCATAAGGGTTTAAATTATACCTGAGTAACCCTGTGGTTTTTCCTACTTTCTTCAGTTTAAGCTTGAATGTTGGTATAAGAAGCTGATGATCAGAGCCACAATCAGCTCCAGGTCTTCCTTTTGCTGACTGTATAGAGCTTCTCCATCTTTGGCTGCAGAGAATATAGTCAATCTGATTTCGATGTTGCCCATCTGGTGATTTCCATGTGTAGAGTCGCCTCTTGTGTTGTTGGAAAAGGGTGTTTGTGATGACCAGCTTGTTCTCTTGACAAAACTCTATTAGCCTTTGCCCTGCTTTGTTTTGAACTCCAAGGCAAACTTACCTGCTGTTCCCTTTATCTCTTGACTCCCTACTTTAGCATTCCAATCCCCTATAATGAGAAGAACATCTTTCTTTGGTATCAGTTCTAGAAGGTGTTGTAAGTCTTCATAGAATAGGTCAATTTCAGCCTCTTCAGCATTGGTGGTTGGTGCATAAACATGGATGACTGTCATGTTGTCTGTGGTGGCCCTACAGCAATCAAGCACTTTGTCAACTTCAGCTGATGTCATTAGTTGAAATTGTGTTAGAGTCACTAGACAAGGTGGTGCAGTGGACGTCTTGGCTCAATCTACTGAAAAGAAATGGTGTTCAGGGTCCAAGCAGAGGGTCTGTGTTCAAAAAATGCCTCAAATTGGTCACAAAAAAATATTGCTCGGAGGCCTATCACTGTGATCAATCCTGGATAAATCACATACTATATGAAATAGTTTGGCCTGGTGGTTTTTAGCTCCACTTATCTGGGTTGTGAAGTATGTTCTCCTCATGTCCTTCTCTTTGGGTACATAAATACTCAAAACAATTTTTGCGGCCTTTAAATTAGATTCTGTTGGGGCCCTCCCCAAGATGCTCTCCAGCCTCCTCCTGTTTTGCTTCATCACCTGAAGCTATTGATTGTACCATGAAGCCAGATGGGCTCAAGCACTGGAGGGGGTGTTTGGGTGCAATTGTGTCAGTGGCCCTGGTCACAGTGGCATACCATTCTTCAACCAGAGCTTCAAGAGGGGTGCTAACCAGATCATCCGGTAATCCACAGATTTCATCTTGGAAACCAATTGGACCTAATAGCCTATGGGGGGCGGATCATCTTAATGGGTCCTGTCTCCCCACTAGTTGGAGCAGCACCACTGAGAGGCTGTATTTTATCAGGTGGTAATCCAACCATGACAAGGGAACTGACACAAGTCCAATTACCTTTGGGTCACTCTCTGTTCTGTTGAAAACACTAGGTCTAGCATATGACCCATCACGTGGGTGGGGTTGTTGGAATATTGGGGCATGTCCAAGGAAGCCATGGTTTCCAAAAACTCAAGAGCTGCCCCAGTGGCCCTATCCTTCACATGGTTGTTGAAGTCCCCCCCCCAGCACAAACAGTCTGAGGGACCTCAACATTGCCATTGAGACAAAGCCTGGAAGGTCCAGAAAGCAGAGTGCTGGGTTGTGGGGAGCACTGGTCCCCACCAACATGTGGAGGGCCTCCAGGCCCAGGATTGCCAAGTCAGAAACCCTGACAGCCTCCTAGTGTTTTTATAAAATCTAAATTGATTTACATGGCATTCAAATGTGGTTCATATTGACAGTGTGACCACAGCCTAAATCTAGCTGAGACTAACACTTGGATTTACTCCATAGGGATTGAACTCAAACTTTTAAAAGCTGTCCTCTGAAATCTTTTTTGCTCTGGTGGATGATATACAGTTTATTTTTATTCTCTTTTGGTTCTTCTAAAATCTGAAGTTCTTACTACTATTTATTTATTTATTTATTTATTTATTTATTTATTTATTTATTTATTTATTTATTTATTTATTTATTACATTTCTATCCCGCCCCCCGCTCCCAGACAATGTCTACTCAGGGTGGGTTCCGTTAAACATTATACACTAAAACAATTAAAACAATTCAGGAATTGTTCAGGAATTCACTATGTTCAGGAAGTACTTTGTGAATTTTGGAAAGATCTTATCAAGCATAAACTGAACCAAATTCCCACCCATTGGAAAGATACGAACTTTCTGAGTGAAATCTTTTTTGGGTTACATCCTGAACAGTTATTTTAAAAGGCACAAGCACAACATTTCTATACTTTCAGTAGGAAAGAGGAAGGTATGCAGGGCCAGCTTGACTGATCATTAGATGAAAGCGGACAGCCATTTTATGCCCTCTTTAATGAGTGTTTAAAGTTGTGAGTGAAAACATCATAAGCAACAGCCAGCGAATCTTTTCAGAAAGGCTAAGTCCTGCCCATCAAAGGAAGCTAATTAGTGGGACTTTAACCTTTATGAAGGAGCACCACACAGTCCTAACTGCTGGACTAGAATGGGAAACTGCACATAACAATGTTTTCTATGTATCAGTATTTATTTTAAAAAATCTCTTTGTTAGTATTTCTAAATGGTTGTATTGTATATATGACCTTTCAGCGGAGCTTTGAAATGTCATTTCTTTTTGGATTACAGTTTCTGGAACTCTTCAGCCACCAGGGCAACTGAACATGCCATCTGGACATACTGGCTGGTGAATTCTGGAACTTTTAGTCCCAGCTGTGATTTTCTCAAGCTTTGAGACAGTGTAATTAAGTAGTCCAGAAGCCTCAAAATAGGGCTGTGTAACAGTCCCTTGTTTTGATTCAAGACCAATTCAGCATTTTGGATCCAAGCCTGATTCAATTTGGTCTTCATCCAAAACATTTCAATCTGCATCCATATTTATGCATATCTCATAGATTTAGCCTGGGAAATTGAAATGTCTCTAGCTTTTTAGTTTTTTAATAGATTTGGAGACATGGTAGCCTCTTGGACAGGATTATTTCTAGGGCTCAGTTGTTTGTATTTCTGGTGTTCCATGGCATTCAGAAAACCTTTCTGCACGTTTAGGACTATTTCAATTTCTTCATTGTCAACATAGCTGCACTATCATGCATATGTTATTGTGCAGCAAAGCAGAATTCTACAAGGCAATTCTAAAAATAGGGGCATTTTAAACAATAACATGATAGCTTTGAAACTGGACTTCAGATCAGCGCCAGATATACCACATCTTCTGCTCATTACTATTGATGAAACCCTGCCTTGGCAATTGCTTTGCGTTTGGGTGAGAAGCGGATAAGTGAAAAAAAAAAGTCTCATGGGATTTTCCCTTGTGTGGTGTCATTTTGTGGATGGTAGTGAGCAGAAGAGGATATCCTGTAGAGCATCTTGACTGCTGCCATTGGTGTTGTCGATATTCAGGCTGCCTTTTGCTGTATCAAGCTTGGCATCCTTTTATCGGCTGGCAATGTAGGCATGATATTGTGCTGCAATATCAGGCCATTTCCTGGCATTTTGAATTGTGGATACATAAGCACAATCTCCCATATTCATAAAATTGGTTTTTTTAAGAACTGAATTAAAGTACTGTAGTTCTTCTGTAGTCATGATTTTTGTCTGCTTAATGTTCAACTATATTGAGGCTTTTGCACTTTCTTTCTCCTTCCTCATCAGGAGTTGTTTCAAGTCATTGCTTATTTCTGCTAATTAGAATGGTGTCATCTGCATATCTTAAATTACTTTTGTTTTTTCCACCAATTGTCATTTCTCTTTCATCCAAATGTAATCCATTTCAATATTATATGTTCTGAATATAGTCTGAACAGTTAGGGAGATAAATTATACCCTTGCCTGACACCATTGCCTACGGGATTTCATTCTGTTTCTCCATGTTCTGTCCCAACAATAGCTTCTTGTCCACAACATAGGTTACACATTGAGACAATCAAGTGTCTAGGCACACTCATTTTTCCTAAAACAATCCATAGCTTCTCATGATCCACTCAAAGTCTTTGGTGTAGTCTAAAGCATAGACTGATCTTCTGAGATTCTTTGGTACACTCCAGTAGCCAATATATGTTTGCAATACGATCTTCAGTGCCACTTCATTTTTGGATTCCAGCCTGAACATTGGGCACTTCTCAATCCTTACATGACAAAAACTTTTGTTGCAACACCTGGATCATTATTTTACTGGCATGGGAAATTAATGCAAAGGTCCCATATTTGCCAGACTCTTTGGTATCTCCATTTTTGGGGAACTGGAACATTGAACATTTCCCATCTGCAGGCCCTTGCTTTGTTTTCCACATTTGTTAGCATATTCCTGTTTGGATTTGGACAGATTCAGTCTCTGTAGCTTGCAATAGTTCTGTTTGTATCCCATTTACTCCTAGTGATTTATTTCTTGTTTCTGTCATTGTCCATGAAAGATTATCAGTCCAATATAATAGGACCCCTAATCCTCAAGAAGGTGCTGGTCTCTTACTCTAGCGTCTCGGCCAATGCTTACACCATCTTACCATGTTAAGATATGCACCCAAGATAGGTCCTTTATATCTTTCTAGAAATAGCAATTAAACTGCCAGCCACATAAATTAGATGGAGGACAGATTCTGTCTGCAAATATAATGAAGCACTATTTCAGCTTTTAACACATTATATTCACTCGTCATTAGGCTTAAAGAAATGAATCTTTAACCTAGCGCTGGCTGGTAACCCAGTTTGCTTCTAGCAACAAAGGCTTACAGGTTTTCTTTAGCATAAGCTCACAGAATAAGTTCTCCTTCTGGTGCCCTGACACACTGTTGGTTGAGAAACTAGGCACATGATTGGTTGATCTTGTGTGCACGTTTATCCTGAAAAGGATGTTGGTCTATGTTTTAAGGCACTGATGGAAGCATGGGGATAATGCACTCAGTTCAGGATGTTTACATGCCTCCTCCTTTTGATACAAACAGCCTGTATGATTGCCGGATCCACGGTCATGCACCACAGCAGCAATGGTTGCAGCACAGCCACCCCATACATTGAGAGTCTGGGATTTTCTCCCCCTTGGGTCATTGTGCCACAACAGCAGCAAGCAGTGTTGCCTAGCAAAAGTGTGGTTGCTGTTGCTACTCTTCCTTATAAAATTTAAAGTCCTGTTTATTTTGTTTCATAGGAAGACTATATGTTATATAAATGTGAGTTCAATTTGTGTTTAATTTTAGAGGAGCTGCAATATATTACTGTGGGCTTTTTTCTCAAAAGAGCTTAATTAATACTCTTTCACCTAAGATTCCAAGTAAGATGGGCAGCACAAAATTCTTCCTTTACACTCACAGCTTTGTAGAAATTCCTAATGACTTTACTAATGGATTGCTTTTGTAAAGCTTTATGCCAGCTGGCAGGAAAGGGTCCCTGAAGGAACTGATTTGCCTGAAGTCTGGAATAAGCCATTATGTTCCTGGTTGCACCCCAAGTTTTCTGAACATCTGGCTCTAAAAACAGTCCTGTGGTGACAGTAATATATTTTGAGGCTAAGATCCTCTGAGGACTAATGACACAATGTGTCTGTACTACTTAACTGTAATACTGTCTAATAGCTATCTTCAATGTCACCTTCCTGAATGAACCCTTTCCATTACAACATGTTACAACCTCTTTTTCAAACAGAGCTGGTGACCAATCCTTGATGTTGATTCTACTTTCTCAGTGCAGCCAAAATGTTGGCTAAGGGGGTAGAAAGGTTTATGACTGGTAAACATGTGTCGACAGAGTCATTTTTAGGATATATGTATGTTTTGCGTCTCAACACAGGAAAATGGAGTAGGTCTTCAGATTGAGGCGGTTCACCTAACCACCCCATTAACCACAAGTGATGAGCCTCAGTTTCAGGTCTTATTTATAATGAAGTTGTTAATTGGAATTCACTGGGAAGCAGTCCAGCTGAACTGGATTAATTTGAGAGCAGCCCAGCTGAATTGCTATTTCGACACCTGTCTATGACATCGGAAATCTCAGAGAGAGGCACAAGATTTCCTTTTACACCTTACACGCTCCTAAAGTGTGCCCAAAATGCAAACTGTTGGTTACAGTGACATGTGCCTTTGTGACCTAATCAGTGCATTGAACTGATAAGAGAAAGTGAGGGATGGGGCAGAGGAGGGGTGGAATCAAGGGCAGAGAAGCTCTGGGCTGAACTGAAAGACTACAGCTTGATGTGGTCCACATAGCCATGGTTTCCCATCCCTACAATGGATGACCCCCTTCTTACCATTTGCAAAATTAATTCCGCATGACAAGAACTTGTGATGTGGCAAAATTTTGAGTTTTGACTGAGTGTGGGTGTTTACTCTGCTCTGTTTACTTACATAGAATGAAGTGTCCCTTCCAAATTAATATGCATGGACTGCATAAGAATCTGTGCTGTATGTCTAAGTTGCTTTAAGGAGTATACTAAAGTTATACAATGCGACTCTGCAGTGGGACTCAACCTTGTAAAATCTTGCTTTATTCTAAAATGAATTCCCCTGATTCTAATAACGACAGCGAAAAACCAAATGTTTCCAATGTGTGTGATGACGAGCTTGTAGATGAGAAACTCATGTTTGGTGTTATGGTAATGGCATATTGTAACATTTCCCTTTGAAGATTAAATCTTGCAGCATATACATATATTACAAATAATTTATAAACAGTTCCTTTCATGAACCTGCACTGTACATAGCGCCCTGGCTAAAAAATGTATTCGTGGAATATTAAGTGCTGTGCTTTCCATCATAATAGCTTAGATATGATTAGTCAGCTATTTTTAATGTTGAAGGCACCATTAAAGATCAAATAAAAGCACTTGCAGTAGCCGACTGTTTAAACCAGCCTAATTTACTATTCATTACAAGCAAGATGTGCATAATCATTGTGAAGTAGCGAATAAGTCACCATCCTGATTTAAAACACACAGGCTGGAATCCAGAGGGCTTCAGGCACTGTGTTGTGTATTCTATGAAATGTCTCCTTGTCAAACAGCAGCCTCGTGACTGATATGACATGCCACTTTGAAAACCTGGCAAAAACTTCAAAGCTAGTTTTCAACACATGTCACGTGCTGAATGTTTTTGAAACTCCTGGCCAAGCCCAACTGAAATAGATGCATTGAATCAATGGGACTTGCATTAGTATTGATTTAACAAGTCCCATCGTTCAATGAGTCTGCTTTGGTTGGGGATAGCGATTGGATTTAGCCCTACACGTTAACATTCATCATTAAAAGAAGGGAACGTAAGGGAGCATTTAAAACATGGATAGGCCTCCTGTTTATGAGAAACATCTAGGGAGGATTTAAATACTAAATCATAGCTATAACTCTTAAATTGAAGTAGATGGCTTTTCATAGCCTTTTGCATTTCCTCCCCTGTGGTCTGGAGTGTAAATGTACTTCTTCAAAGTTCTTGTAAAATTCAGATTTCTATTAACCTGGAGATAGCTAATAGTACGGAATTATTATAACACAGGTCTTCTGCATATGTAAAATTGACATCTACTTCTCAACAGACTGTAGCAAGCCAGTTCCCACACTTATTTAAAGCTAATCTGGGAACAAGGGGCATGTCTACACTGGTTCCTTTGGAGTAGGCTGGTGCAGGCTACATAGGTTCACTTGGGGTTGGGTGGAAGGGCAATTTGCCATCAGGTGTGATCCTCACATCCAAATGGCATATCAGAGCTCAAGTGAATCTATTTGGTCCACTCCTTTTGATAGCATGAAGTAGAATAATAAATAAGTGTATCCCTTCCAGCTCTGCGGTTCTAAGGCAGTGAATGTGTTTGGTTCCATGAGTGTAATTATATGCTTTTTGCCGCTCAATGAATATCTCAAATTATCCCACTGGATCGAATTACTCCATATTTGTGCAAGGCCAGGTTCATGTAATCATTTAGAGCCACAAAACCACTAGAAGACAGCCCAATATTTTGACATGATATTCCCCTTCTCTTCCCGCCCCATAGTTGGTAATCTTATAATTGGCCATAATCTGAAAATATCTACTAATAACTAGAAAAGTTGTAGAGGAGGGATTTTGTCTTTCATGTCAGAAGAATAGTTGCAATCATTTTGCCAAATTAAAAACTAGACCTTTGTTGAAGAGGTCAGCACCAAAACCCTTCCTGAGAAAAGAGCTTGCTTATTTCCATATAAACATAAAATCATTCCAGCATCCTGATGTGCATATTCTATCATATCCATTACAATCTGTGCCAGAATGTGCTAAATATTTTCGTTTCTTTCAAGTACCACATCCATAAACTACGTATTTGTGCTTTTACAGTTTCTTCTCATCTTTGGTTTACAGTTTATATGTACTGAGCAAATTCAATAAACCAGATGTTCGCTTTCCATTCTATGTCCACTCTTTCATCAGATGAAATTACTGAAGAAAAGATTTGCTTTGTCTTATTCTCAGCTTGGAAAAAAATTACATTTTTGACTATGGATCCCAGTATCCTTTCCGCAGGATTTTGAGGTATGTAATTCAGAAAGTAGTGGTCTTGGCAGCCAGATGAGAGGCATAGAAATTGATTGATTAATTGACTAATTTTTTCAAACTCTGGTCTTATAGTAGATCCAGAGGTCCACTTTCTTTGGAGTCCGCAGATGATAGTGAAGGATGACCTAAAATATTTTGCTACCACAGGTGAAGCAGCACATTACACTCTTTAACTCTCAAGACAAGAAGTTATGGTCCAAAAAGAAAAGGGGGCAAGTTATTGGGACATCAGAGGTAGAAAATGCAGCATTATTCCCCCTCTCTAACACTAAAAATAGAATGATGACAGTGGTGGTAATAAAGAAGAATGAGAAACAGACATTGCTGAATTGGACATGTTTCAGTTTGAACCTGGAATCCAGTGCAATCAAGGTATGATGGACTCACCTAAATTATGGAACTGGTACACAATGACATATTCTTTGTTCCTGTGCAGCAGGCTAAAACATGCCGCTTCCACTGCCCATTGCTGCCTCAGTATTGAGAAGAACTGTTTCAGAGTTATAAAATTCTGTGATTCTTTGATTCTGTGATCTTAGAGCATGAGGAGGTGTGTGAAGGATGTTTCATCCCAAGTATAGAAGGCTTTCACCCACTTTTGAGTTTCGCAGATACTACATTTCAGTTCATTTTAATGAACTGAAATGAATTTCTGACCAATCCATCAAAGTGGTAGAGCTATTGCTGACTCTTTGTACTACATCCTAAAGCTCCTATACTGGATTAGCATTGAATAAGGGAAGTGCAAGGAACTTACTGATACATTTCAAGCAAAGTAGGATGTTACTATTAAGTTCGGCACCATGTTCTGCACTCCACGATTTTTAGCTGGTATAGAGTGGCATGGCTTTAGCATATGCAATTGTGAAGTAATCCATTGCTAAAAACTGGATCAGTTTTTTCACCCTTTTCCTATAACCCATTTCCACAGCATCTCTTAGAATATGGAACTGGCCAGTGTGTTTGCTGGCGGGGCGATCTATGAATAAACCAGAAACTACTTTTCTAAAGGATATAGACAAAAGTATTTTTCTGAACATAGCTCTACTATCCTGCTTCCCTTGACTGTACACAATGTTCTGCTTAGAGGTGGCAGATATTCTTTGTGTTGAGTTCCTCAACATGGCAACTATCTCTTGCAAAAGTGACAAAGAACCCTTGCTAGCCCATTCTGCAGCTCAGGCACATGCCCATGGCTAACAATCACTAGTCTTTCCATCAGCCAAGCCTTACAAATGAAAGGGAGAGAAAGCCAGCAACCGCCAGTCAAGCACATGCTCTCTTTGGCATAATATTTTATGAATGGCTGCCAAGCCTTTTTATTCCATTCCGCGCACCCACTGCACACATGTTAAGTGTGCAATCTGCCAGTTCCCTTTAATTCAAAGCTGACTGTCTTGTCCCCAGATACTGAATTCTCGTTGTGTCTCTCTTTGCCGCTAAATGGGATACAAGGTTACCCAGATAATTAATCACACTCAGTGCTTATTGTGTACCATCCTTATTACAATGTGTGGGCAGATTTTGCACAGCTTGTTATTTTGCTCATATCTGATTGTGTGAAAGCAGCCAGTTATCTCTCCTCCCATATAATCACCTCATCAGCACCTCCAGCTTTTGTGCTGCCTTTATTCTTTCAAGAATGTGAAACATTGCTGGAGATAATATGAAAGAGGCCTGTTGGGAAGCAAGGCTCTAAAGAGCATTAAATAGCGTTTATGATTACCCAACCTCAGTTACCACTGTGTGCCATTGTGCAGTTAACAGCCACCCAATATTTCCTTTTTCTTCTGGGTGGAAAATTGTGGTGTATTATTGTATTGTGACATTTTAGATTGTGAGATCTTACTCCGTTACATGCTGTCCTCTGCTATAATCATAAAATTATAGTGGAGTTAATAGAAGTCACGGGGAAAGAATTTGACACACTAAGAGAGAACCTGAACTTGTGCACGAAGGCAATATGTGGCTGTACATCTCTGGCAGGACTGGTGTGCACAAGAATACAAATGAAAACACACATATGGGTTCAGAGTGTTTTCCTTCCTTCCTTCCTTCCTTCCTTCCTTCCTTCCTTCCTTCCTTCCTTCCTTCCTTCCTTCCTTCCTTCCTTCCTTCCTTCCTTCCTTCCTTCCTTCCTTGTCTAAAGCACTTAGGCCTTCTGTGTCCTAAAGACTGATGCACTCTTCCTTGTTCCACATGTATTTTCATCTCCATTTTCTTGCGTGCTTTATCCATACGATAGCAATGCTTCTTCATCCATGCCAAATGCTTCCTTCTAACCAACCTTTCCCAAAGTGCTTCAAGTCATGCTTTCAAATTCTATTTCAGATAGGAAACCAGATCAATATTTCATCATGTTTAGCATAAGTGGTGCTACACCATTGTTAAACAAACAAGTTTGGACTGGTACCCTGAGCAGCATGGCAGATGTTGTCCAGTCTGCTTTTGCTATAGCTTGGAATTCTGATCCACATTTTCTGACCATGGAAACATGGGCAGAATGAAGCCATTTCATGCCCAGTCACTTTATGTAGCAGCTCCGTTATGCGCATCTTTCCTCTATTGTCAGCTCAGGTAGGTTTTGGGTGGTGTGCTACATTGTTGTTCCCTTGGCCCCAATGCCTTCTTATTGTAGGAGACTGAAAGGAAGCTTATTCCTGCAGAAGGTGAACAACAATGTTTTGCTGCCTGAGAAAGAGCAGTAAATGTTGTTCAGCTCTCCCCTACATGAGGATGATTGGTGCCCAAAGCCAGCCACATTCTTTTGGCGCATGAGGCAGAGGATCCCGCAAGCACTGCTTTCTGTCCCTGGATGTAAAAATCCCAAATAACAATGGAAATGGTTAGCAACCCACTGTTTTTTCAGCATTCCCAGAACTGAACACCTGAGGGACTATATCACTCTCCTTGTTGATAAGACCGGCCCTTATTATACAAGGTAGCAAGTTAGCCTTGGGTTGTAAATTCACCACAGTGATCCTGAAGTTGTAGCATGGCATCCCACCAGCATCCATTCTTATTCAGCACTCACAGTTTCCAGTTTCTGTCCTTTCATCTCTCTTGTCTCTTGCTGACTCTGTTCCCTGCCCTCTCCTCCATTATAGCCATAGCCTAAGAGTCCATCTATGCATGCTGATGATCCTCTTGGATTTTCTTTACATAAAATAATACATATCAAGCCTCACTCTGGAATAGAACCACCAAGCATGCAAAGGTTTAAGCTGCCCGCCCCCAAAAGAATTGAGCACAGGCCATATTTTGATAGCTAAAAGGGGGATCAGGAGGTAAAGAATCTCATATTCACAACTGAACTGTTGGAAGTAATAATGGGATGTTGATATAGTTAGCAAGTCTATTTCCTAAACATTGTTAGGTGATTACAAACAATGTAATCACACTAGGACTTTGATGTCCTTTTTAGGAACCCTGAAAGGGTTCATTATGTTCAGTCAGAGATGTGATCACAGCTAGCCTTTCTTTTTCTTTTCCTCTCTCTCTCTCTGGGGTGATGAGTTGAAAGTCTCCTGTGACACTCAGAGCCATCAGATGTTGCTACGTCTCTTCAAGAAGTTTCCCCAGAGCAGAAATTACTTAGAAATCATTGTTTGGAAAACAGCTTCAAAACTGATGTTGCTACGTGTTGGCTTTTTACTGGTGTAAAGGGCAATTATTTTGTCATGACATGTTTATGCAGTCTTTTGATCTGTTAGGGATAACAGCATGACTAATATTTTCTGCACATGAACAATTTACAATTCAGTACAGCAAGCCATATTAATATTTGTTTGATTAGAAGGTTAGGTTTTTCATTTTTATCTTTGAAACTTCAGGTACATTTTTCCTTGGCCAGAAAATTAGACTTATGTTTGATCATGGAGTGAAAACTGGGTCTCTCTGGGATGGATGAATCAAGTGTCCTTTTAAGTCAGGGGTGGGCAATTAATTTCAATAGGGCGGGGGCCACATGAAAAATCTGAACTGTGTTCGGGGGCTGAACCAACTTTACTTAAAAATAAAATGAAACAGTGATCTTATGATTGTTTTTATTTTAAACTTGTTAATCTTCACAAAAACTAAAGAGGTTTTTTGCGGTATTTTAAAGATAAGCAACTGATCAACTTTAGACAAAAAGCTATAAATGGTTTTGATATTCAAAACTGTCTGTGGGCTGGACAGGAGCAGCTCAGGGGCCGTATGTGGCCCTCGGGCCACACTTTGCCCACGTCTGCTTTAAGTATAACCTTTCCAACTATTTTTTTCTCCTCTTCTTTGCTTCCCTGGATTTATTTTATTTATTTATTTACAGTATTTTTTTAGCTGCACCATCATGTGCACTTGTACTCTCTGGGACTTGCTTCTAAAGAAATATATATGGGATCACACTGTTAGCATACATTACACAGCAGTAGAAAACAGCCAGATGCAATGTCTGAAATACTGATGTAATTTATGTATGTTGTAACAGAAGGAATCCCATATAGTTGCACAAGCCATTGCAAAGTTTGCACCAAGACAGAACTTGTATCCAGGAAGCAGTTCCACAGATGAAGTTCACAACTAGTTGTGCATTCAGTTGTGCAACTAATTGCACGACCAGTTATGCAGCTAGTTGTGCAATCAGGCACATGGACTGCTTAGGCATAATTCCCTGTGAGCTTCCATAGGCATTATTCACACCACAATAAGATTTCAACCATTGTTTGTGAACAGCAGCATGGCAGCTCTTATGCTCAACATTGGCAGGGGCTCCATTGTTTGCTGGAGAAGATGGTAGATATGGGCACAGAGCCTACCATCTCAACTGCTGTCTTCAGTATCTTGCTGTGGCCACTACAGAACGTTCTAACACATAGGGTTAATAAAGATCAATGACAGAGAGTGCCATGTAGCCTATAGTCATATAATGCCACAGGTTTAGAATCCAGTTGTGAATACCAGCATATTCCAAGGCTAATCAGACACTTAATATCTTATACAATCTAGGTAGAGTCACCTAGAAGTTGACAGAAATCTGTTATCTGTGAAGATCTCTTCCAGCTTCTTTGCAGCACAACTAATTTTGCACTCCCTCTCACACTTACCTAGGAACAAACACACATAGGAGCCTATTTACAAGTCACTCTGCACACTTTTTTCCTTCTGCTTTTAATAGCCACTTTCTCTTCTACTGGCATGAGCACAGAGTTGTTAAAATAGCTGAGGCAGGAGGATTCCCATCTTTCATCTCTTCTGGATTTCAGACTGATCATGCACGCACCTTCCTGATGAACTGCTATATTCATTTCCCTATTGCAGGGCCATAACAGGGGTGGGGCGGGGGGGGGGCTGGGAATTACAAGAATTAAATCTCAGGAAGAAATGCTTAACTGTTAGAACAGTACAACAATGGAACCAATTACTTCCTGAGGTGGTGAGCGCTCCAAAGCTGGAGGCATTCATGAGAAAATTGGACAACCATCTGTCAGATCTGCTTTGATTTGGATCCCTGCAATGAGCAGGGGGTTGGAATTGATGGCCTTATAGGTTTCTTCCAATTTAATTATTCTATGATTCCCTGGTCGTTATGGCTCTGTCCCACTGGATCTCTTTTCGCTGCATCCAACTCATTCGTAGTCTTCCGATCACAAGGTTTCATTTATTGCACTTCCAGTTTAATATTCTTTTCCAGTTTAATTTCTGAACCTCCAAAATGTCTGTCCCTGTTCTATTTAAACTACAGTTAGAATTTAATAGCTTCAAAACATTTCCCCTAAAAGTACTTAGAATTAAAATATGCAAATTGAATAAACATTGAATGTATTGTTGCGTAGTACAATACAATTGTGGTATGAAAAAAATTCTCTAGGAGCAAAATGTTTTCTGTGATTAGGGCATTTCTAATCATTATAACATCGGTTACATGCAAGCAATATTCATTTATTTCAAGAGTATTTTTGACTTTATCAGGTTTCCATAACAACAACAAAAACAATACTTTCATTTTAAAATTTTTATGAAGGAAAAATCAGGACTGCCTTGAACAGTCCAGAATATGTTCACATTGTTCTCATTATTTATTAGCAATTAAACATACACATATACACAAATCAAGTTCTTGTTGTGCCCCACCTAAACTGATATATTACCATTATTCAAAATTTATTAAAATGCTTTTACCCAATCATACTCATATGGAAATGCAAAATTGTATATATTTGTATGTTCTTGTTTGCTGCTGTATTGCTTGAATTGGTTTTCATAATTGGGACAATTAAAATTCCTTTAAAAAAAAAATTCTTGAGAAGGTTCTGGAAAAGGAGCCCTTTACAAGGAATGCAAAAGGAAATCCAACTTGGACATCTCTCTCTCTCTCTCTCTCTCTCTCTCTCTCTCTCTCTCTCTCTCTCTCTCTCTCCCTCTCTCTCTCTCTCTCTCTCTCTGGTTTGCATTTGTCTCAGTACTGACATTTGTATGCCCTGCCTCTTACTGATTTAGATATGTAAGTAAAAAGCAGGTAAATGTGTAGTCTGCCACCATGCATAGCATGTATTGTACAGTGTTCTGGAACCATTACATCCTGCCAGCTTCAAATGTGGATTTGCTAAGCAATTATTTGACCACCATACCACCATACTACACTGAACACATAAAGCCACATTGTCTAATATTTGAAGACAAGCTAGCTTAGATCCTCTAAGGAGCACTCAGATGTGAGACCATCAAGAAATATCAAGAGTACACATGGAATATATTCATATTCATGGTTCTGGAGGAGACTCTTGAGAGTCCCCTGGACTGCAAGGAGAACAAACCTATGCATTATAAAGGAAATCAACCCTGAGTGCTCACTGGAAGGACAGATCCTGAAGCTGAGGCTCCAATACTTTGGCCATCTTATGAGAAGAGGACTCCCTGGGAAAAGACCCTGGTGTTGGGAAAGAGTGAAGGCAAGAGGAGAAGGGGACGACAGAGGATGAGATGGATGGACAGTGTCATCGAAGCTACCAACATGAATTTGATCAAACTCCAGGAGGCAGATGAAGACAGAGAGGGCCTGGCATGCTCTGGTCCATGGGGTCATGAAGAGTCGGACACAACTTAATGACTAAACAACAAATTCATATTTGTATTCCTGGGGATACAAATACAAATAGTGGCCACAGAGGTCCATCCTTCCTCCCTCGACCAGCCTGTCCACTAACCGTCCGCAGAGCGGAATTAAGCTCTGTTCTCCTTGTCATTCCACCAGTTGTAGAAGGAGCCCAGCCAGCTATTCCTTGCCTCCTTGTGCAGATGATCACTCATCAGCTGAGTGGGGAGACTTCTCATCCCACCTCCATTGGTGCAGTGGTTGCAGTGGTTGGCTGTGTGGGGACACAGGGAAGACCCGGTCGAGCTCCTTCAATGATTGGCATGATTGATGATGACAACAATGGAGCCAAGCATCACATTGCAAATGGTGAGTGGACCAGCTGGGTCTCGGGGGGAGAGAATGGACCTCCATGTCACCTGTGGTGCTGCTCTTTGTACTTGTATCCCCAGGGGTACAAATACGTATAGCCTATGTCTTATCAGAAATACCCAGGAAGGGCTAGGAAAAAGACTCTTATTGAAACCCTCATGATTTTCTGCCAGTCAGATGGACCCTTGATCTGACCAAGTATAAGGCAGCTTTCTATCCTCCTATATTGTGATATGTTAATTAAGCAGTAGATTTTAAATGGGGGCATCCTGGATATTCCCAAATGTTCCATCTATACAACCTCTAAAATCACAGTTTTACAGTCTTCTTATCCATGGCAATAAGAATGGGAACTTGGCCTACAGAGCATCTCTCAAGGTTTGCAGGGCTATTTATGAGAGTTATTCAGTGAATATTGCCTTGTTGCAAAAATTGGAAATTAATTCAACAATGATGAGAAGCTTGCCTTCATTTTCAAATGCTAGAAATGCAAGTTCTTAACTAATTAAATACCTAATGGATAAGAATAATGAGAGATGGTCATAATAATAGATGTTGAAATGTTTTACTTCCCTCAAGAAAAAATGCAGAATTGCTGCAGTCCAAACCTAGCCTGTGCTGCATGCTTTGTAATTAGTTCTCCAGGGTGTTGTGAGGCCCAATAAATAAATACTTGAGATGCCCTTGGAGGATTTTTGGAACAAAGGCGCTTTGAGAATGCCAAAGATCATCACTATCCCTGTGGATTGTCTACCATTATTGCAGAAGAATGAGGGGAGACCTCTGGGTTCCTCGACACTTTACAAGCGGAACTTGGTAAGACCTTTGCAGATATAAACGATCTCTTCCAGAGGGAATTTGCAAGTATTTACTCTGAGAATTACAAGTGTAATTTCTTATATAAGTAAACATTGGTTGCATTAATAATATTCACATAGCTGTTGGTTAAACTCTTCAGCAGCAGATAAGAGGACAGTAAAATAAAATTCTATATACAGATGTTGTTATCCACTGGCAAGATTCTATTTTCCCCCTGAAGGCAAAGACTGCCAATCAAAGGTTTCCACTATGAGCACTTTTTTTCCAATCATCCAGTGAGACACAAAAACATTTAAGTTAACTAACAGTCCAGAACTAATCCCCACAGCTGCCAGGGACATGAAGAGATGGGTGATTTTCTAGGATGCCTATAAACTTATATTCAGTGAAGGCAAGTGACTCTCTAGATGATGCCGGATCTTAATTCGAATCAAGCCCAGCCAATGATGAGGCACAATGGGATTTGTATTACAAGAGCAACTAGAAAGCCAGATTCCTCTCTCCAAGAGTAAGCATGTGTGGCAAGAGAATCATACATGTTTACTGGGACTATGTATTACATGTTATTAAAGAGAAACAAGTCACCTGCATTTCTTCCTATGCTTCCTCAGTCATTTATAGCTGAAAAAGATACATGACATAACATTCTTACACTTTAGTATTCTAGTATTGAATTTCAGTATGAGTATTATAGCATTCCTATTTTTCTGCCTCCCTACTACATTTAATTGATATTATATGGTACAAGTTTTTAGTACACAGTGCTGGGAAGTGGAATTTGACTATAGTCCAACAGTGTCTCCCATATTATTATAACATATTATTCGGGAAGATAGTCCTAGGGAGACAGTCCCAACTTTATTAATGAGACACACTTTGAATTGAAGCATTTGCTGAGGGTGAGGACACTGTGGAAAATACTACAAGGTAAATTATCTGAAGTAGGCCTACCTGAGCTTGCAAAGCACAACACAGAGTGGAATTTGGCCATTATGGATGCAACTAAAATATCACCTAAGCTAAAATTTGAAGTGTACTAGAAGTCCTCCCCAAAGCAAGGTGTTTTAAAAATTTCATAAGAAGCAAAATGCATTTTAAGAAGACTAGCAAAATCTCCTGAGGGTGTTTGTTCTGCACAAGCTTTATTTGCCACCTGAAGTGAAATTTGACAATTCTGAGGAAGCTGAAAGGAAGCCAAAAGGGTTAGGGGGGAAATAGTCAAAAGCATGCTATTGTAGGTTTCAAGAAAGAGTTCAGAGTGATGTCAGGGAGGGGGCAATATCCACAAGGCTCAGAGGGCTTAAACTTGTTTACATGCACCTGAAGCCATGTATTATACTGACATTTCTTGTGGTTACTTGTTTATAACTCAGAATAACTAGCCATGATACCTGAGGGATCCAGAGAAATGAAGCTAAACCTCCAGGCACTGTTTGTGGCAGAAAGCAAGAAGAAATTGTTATCTGCATAATAAAGTAGGTAAAATATGTCTTGCAGCTTTCAGACAAGTAAATATTTATTTTCTTGAGGCTTGAATTATGAATACCCCCTGCCCCATTTCTTTCTCTCTCTGTCTCTTCTTCTCTCCAAGTACATGAAGGCACAATCTAAAATAGCTTGCTGATATGAATGAGAACAGTGCTATTTTTTTTTTTGCAAAAGCCCCCCCATTTCATTGATTTGTATATAGAAGAACACTTTGTTGGATCATGCCCACCATCACCACTACAGTATATTACGTTAAAGGCAGGAGGAAGATATATTATGGCAACTCTTCTATGCCTCCTTTTAAAATGTGACACTTAAAAAACATTGCTGTGCCTAATTATGCTGTTTAAAATTAGGAGTACCACACCAGCTGGGACACATAAAAGAGAACATTTACAACAGTATTTAAAAACAGGATAGCAAAAGAACAAAAACCTTGCTCTCTATAAACCAGGAGCAGAGAGAAAGCAGATATTAAGCACTAACTACTACACAGGAGACTGAATGACTGTGACCGACTGACTATGCCAGTCTTCTATAATAATAATTTTTTAAAAAAATCTTCCTTAATGTGGACACAGTACGCCTATGCAAAGGGAGCCTGACTGACCTTTCAGAGCTCTGTAGACCTACCCTTGTGTGTGAGGGATCCAGTTCTTCTCTTCTCTGGTGGGGGCAACCTCTGTGTCAGATCTTGGGCAAAGCTGAGGATGAGAGCTGAATGGGACACTGGATAGTAAAGTATGAAGTCACCTTGACCCCAGCTGAGGAAAAGGACTGGAAATGAGCTCAGCTTTCCAGTCCAATTCTAAATTGAAATCCCCTTGCATGTTTCCACTGATGTCAGTGGAAATGTAAATGTTCTCTTAGCCCGCCTCAACCTCATTCCACTACAGAAGTCCCATTACTTTCCTCAGACTTACCTGGAAATGATACAATGGTAGCAAAGTTCGATATGAAAGGTTGTTTGTTACCGCCTCCTCTTTCTTCCAGAAGTGAGGTGTTGTCATGGCTACGATCATGTCATGTCATGATCAGCTATAACATGGTATGTTTCCTATTATATGGCCAACAAATGCATAACATCCTCCCCCTTGTCTCAATGCCATATCAGGCAACAAGCCTCTCAGGAGATGTAATCCTTTGGAGTAGCTGTGTCCACATTGTGGACATTAGATCTCTCAGAAACTACATGCCCAAATCTCCTTCGTGTTTGGAATGACGCACACAAGGAATGAGACATATAGTTTTCCTGGATAACTGGTATCCACATTAAAAGTTCAGGTAATCTAGAAAATTATGCTTCCTCAGTTGTTTGGAACTTCAAATTATGTTGTGACAGCATTCTAATCACTCTCCTAGTGACACTCAGAAGAATTAAGAAGAGGAAATATTTGCACAGAAACATCTAGTAGACCTCATTGCTGATGCTACTTAGGTAGGTAAAAGAAGATGGGAACAGTGTTAACAACAAGACTGATGATACCAGGAAAATTGTCTACGACCTCAGCTTCTGAATTTCCTTGAACTTAGTGACTGGGAAATTTGTGACTTTGCCGTACCATTTAAAGCAGAGTCAAAATGCCTTCCCATTCCATACTCTGTTTTTATGATCCACAGCTGAAGAACAATTTTTCTAACTTCAGGGGATTGGCAGTGGTGACATTTGCTCCACTTTCCAGGATGGCTGGAAAGTGCTAAACAAGTAATCATGCTTTCCAGACTCATGCACGTATTTTCCCCCTTTGCTTTTTCCAGCCTTGTAAGGAAACATCATGGCCACTCTGGTTTACCTGCAGACTTTATTACGCTTAAGCAAAATGAGCATCACCGTGAAGCCAAATTAAAGTAAAGGCAAGGGTTCATGTCTTTACTCTGATGGCTTGTGATCACAAGGGAGTGTAGTAGCTATTATCGCTGTGACTACTGCAGCCGAAAGTATAGGAACTGAACTGCTGGATAGTTATCTGATTTAGATAACTGACTACAGAGCCAGAGGTTGGGAATTCAGTTCCCTACTGTGCCTCCCTGACAGGGGGTGGACTTGATGATCCAGAGGGTCCCTTCCACCTCTGCAATTCAAAGGTTCAAATGAGTGGAAGTTTGTTCAAACTTTCAGTCTCCTTAAGTTTGAGTAACTGTTGAGTTATTGTTGGCTGAGGAAGATGTGACTCACTTGTAAGCCCCCATTTGAAACATTAACATCAGAAGAAATATGAGAAGGCAGAACATTTAATGTCTTCTTCCTTGCACTGGCTCTCTGCCTATGTCCACACCTGTGTCTGTGCTTGGGAATGTCTCTCTCTTTGTGTGTGTTTATTTTGATACTCTTATGAAATATTTTGAGGCACACAATCCTGTGTGTTTGTGTTTAGTCGTTTAGTCGTGTCCGACTCTTCGTGACCCCATGGACCAGAGCACGCCAGGCCCTCCTGTCTTCTACTGCCTCCCGGAGTTGTGTCAGGTTCATGTTGGTTGCTTCGCAGACACTGTCCAGCCATCTCATCCTCGGTCGTCCCCTTCTCCTCTTGCCATCCTGCATATAGATTTTTAAAAATGTTTGTTTATTTTTGAAAAATGTGAGATATGTGACTCCACTGAACTCTAAAGGCATTTGGCTAGCCATAAGGGAAGGATCACATCATGTGTACAGAATGAATGTGTTTTCCAAAACCATAATCAAATCCTTATCCTTCCAAAGCCATAATCAAATCATATGGCTTGGATGCCATAGGAACTGTAGAACATAAGCAATGCATTGTTACTCATTCCATAAGTAGCCAAAACTTTTAGAACTGGAAGCTCTGGCTAGTAATTCCGTTGTATTGCTACAATTCCACACTTACAAAAATGACATCAGAAGCAGTGGCAAATTGCCACTCATTAAGGTGTTCCTGCTTCAATTTCAGGTTGTGCACAAGAAGACTAAGATGTGTGCAACCTGAAATTGAAGTACAGCCCCTTTAAACAGCAGCAGCCTATCATTGCCTGTGGCACCTTTACCACTGTGCTGGCATAAGCTAAACAGGATTTTGGCCACAGATTTTAAAACAATGTAATAAATATATGGAGCATCTTTCTTTACTTTATTGGCTGATTTACTGTATTGGCTGAAACAGAATAACTGTCTCTGATTAACATGATTTTTAACAGACAATTGAGTATATAGGTCTTGATCCAAATCTAGCCACTGTCAAGATGATTTCTTATCCATCTCAACAGAATTTACTATATGAACAGGAATTCATTGGTTGTTGTTTGACAAACCAATGAGAAGCTTTCAGTCCTAAAAATATACTTATGAGCACCATCATATTCTTGACTGTATCTGCTTGATTCACTCTGTATTGGGGTTGTTGTTGTTTAGTCATTTAGTTGTGTCCAGCTCTTCATGACACCATGGACCAGAGCATGCCAGGCCTCCTGTCTTCCACTGCCTCCCGGAGTTGGGTAAAATTGATGTTGGTAGCTTCGATGACACTGTCCAGCCATCTCATCCTCTGTCATTCCCTTCTTTTGCCTTCACTCTTTCCCAATATCAGGGTCTTTTCCAGGGAGTCTTCTCTTCTCATAAGATGGCCAAAGTATTGGAGCCTGAGCTTCAAGATCTGTCCTTCCAGTGAGCACTCAGGCTTGATTTCCTTCAGAATGGATAGGTTTGTTCTCCTTGCAGTCCAGGGGACTCTCAAGAGTCTCCTCCAGCACCACAAGTCAAAAGCATCAATTCTTCACCGGTCAGCCTTCTTTATGGTCCAGCTCTTACTTCCATGCATTGCTACTGGAAAAGCCATAGGTTTGACTGTGCAGACCTTTGTCAGCAAGGCGATGTCTCTGTTTTTTAAGATGCTGCCTAGGTTTATCATCACTTTCCTCCCAAGAAGCAGGCATCTTTAATTTTGTGGCTGCTGTCACCATCTGCAGTGATCATGGAGCCCAAAAAAGTAAAATCTGTCATTTCCTCCATATCTTCCCCTTCTATTTGCCATGAGGTGATGGGACCAGTGGCCATTATCTTAGTTTTTTTGATGTTGAACTTCAGACCATTTTTTTGCACTCTCCTCTTTCATTCTCATTAAGACGTTCTTTAATTCCTCCTCACTTTCTGCCATCAAAGTGGTGTAATCTGCATATCTGAGGTTGTTGACATTTCTTCTGACAATCTTAATTCCAGTTTGGGATTCCTCCAGTCCTGCCTTTTGCATGATGTATTCTGCATATACAAATAAGCAGGGAGACAATACACAGCCTTGTCGTACTCTTTTCCCAATTTTGAACCAATCAGCTACTCCATATCCAGTTCTAAATGTTGCTTCCTGTCCCACATATAGATTTCTCAGAAGATAGATAAGGTGGTCAGGCACTCCCATTTCTTGAAGAAGTTTCCATAGTTTGCTGTGGTCCACACAGTCAAATGAAGCAGAAGTAAATGTCTTTCTGGAACTCTCTGGCTTTCTCCATAATCCAGCACACGTTAGCAGTTTGGTCTCTAGTTCCTCTGCCCCTTCGGAATCCATCTTGTACTTCTGGGAGTTCACGGTCCACATACTGCTGAAGCCTACCTTGTAGGATTTTGAGCATAACCTTGCTAGCGTGTGAAATAAGTGCAATTGTACAGTAGTTGGAACATTCTCTGGCATTGCCCTTCTTTGGGATTGGGACGTAGACTGATCTTTTCCACTCCTCTGGCCACTGTTGGGTTTTCCAAACTTGCTGGCATATTGAGTGTAGCACCTTAACAGCGTCATCTTTTAAGATTTAAAATAGTTCCACAGGAATGCCATCACCTCCACTGGCCTTGTTGTTAGCCAAGCTTTCTAAGGCCCGGTTGACTTCACTCTCCAGGATGTCTGGCTCAAGGTCAGCAGCAACACTATCTGGGTTGTCCGGGACATCCATTGGGCATAGCCTTCTGGCGCAGTGGCTAAACTGCTGTACTGCAGCTAAAACTGTGCTCATAACCCAGGGTCGAATCCCAGATAGCCAGCTCAAGGTTGACTCAGCCTTCTAGCCTTCCGAGGTTGGTAAAATGAGTACCCAGCTCGCGGGGGTGTGTGTGTGTGTGCAATGTGTAGCCTGCATAAATTAACTTTTAAACTGCCCAGAGAGTGCTTGAAGCACTATGGGGCAGTATATAAGCAGCACGCTTTTTTGCTTTTGTATGTTAATAAAGAACTGTATGTCTAATATTCTGTTCTGTAAAGCCTGGATAATAATTTTTAACCCTGCAAACTTGAGGACAAGAGAAAAACAAGTTACTTTGAAATGATATAGAATCATGTTGCATTGTTGTTGTTGTTTAGTCATTTAGTAGTGTCTGTCTCTTCTTGACCCCATGGGCCTGTTTCTGTTTTTCTGGACCCCATGGTTTACAAGTTAACCCCCATAGGTTGCATGCTCTCACACAAAAAGGATCATATCAGAGAAGAACAGGTTTGCTAGGAGTTAAATATTACTGCCCAACAGCTATTTGGCAAAATTATTTTCCTGATCTTGGGATAAGACTAGCTGAGCCTTTCCTGTTAAAGAAAATGCTCGCGCTAGTACAAGAGAAAGAAACCTCACTTCTGAATCTTCTTTTCCTGCTGAAAATCTTCCCTTCTAGCCATGCACCATCAAGAGTGAAGACCCCTTTATATCTTATGACACAGAGAAAGACATATTTCTCTGTTCTTCTTTTCTTCCTCGATCTTTTCGGCAAATAGAAAGTCTGCAGGCCTGAATGCTATCCTATGGATAGTAGGAACTCATTATCTATTGATAGATAGCAGGCCACAGAGAGTTCTAGGCTGAATCCCTGTCTCAGACACACTGCTGCATTTGCTAGGTTTGTTATATGCAGGGAATTTATTTTATGGGAGGTCTTTCAAACATGCAGACATTTGCGCCCGCTTTAGCACAGCTCTATGTTCAAAGTGACATTGTCAGGCAACAAAGTCTTGGTGCAGGAACCATAACACTAACACCAAAGCCTTTTCTGGCCAACAATTGGCCTGAGCAAGAACTGTTTGTACAACTGCAGGCACAAAGGTCATTGAAGTGGAAGGTATTTCGTGGCTTAATTAAAGCGCAGCCTGCCCTTAATGCAGCCAAAGTACTAGCAGTTTCCCCATTCTTTCTTCTGATGTGTGATTAGGCTTGGAATCTGTGCTCCAGTTCATCCTTGTATACTAAACAAAAAAGTATTTTAATAAATTATCCTGGATGAAAACAAGGACATAATTATTGTGATTGTTTGGGGGCATTTTAAAGGCTGGGTTGTTTTGGTCTTGGGTTGGTTTTTTGTTTGTTTGTTTGTTTGCATGGATTATTTAAAATAGAAGCATGTGTATGTTTCTATGAGAAAGCAGTCTGTCCTTATGTGTATCTTCTCTCTTTGTATGTGTGGGTAGAAAAAGTAGCCAGTGTCATTGCCCCTCCCAACCAGGAAATGTAGAGGCAAGACACAAGGAATGGATTTCAAACTGGGGCCAAAACATGCCTGGCCAGAATAAGCACAATATACTATAAACAACCCAATGTGAACGCTCTAACTAATTTAATAACACTGGCTGACTTGGAAGATAACTTGTTGACCATGTGTACAATTGCCATGTTATCACACCAAAAAAGAACTGCAGGAGTGGCTCACGGGGTGCCCCAAACCAAACTGCTACAGCCAGCAGAAACAACTCCAAAAATGCTGTGCTTCTTGTAATGATGGACTCAAAGCACCCTGCAGGCTATTGCCTAATGCACTGTCTATCTATAACATAAACCTCCAAACCAGCAGCACTGACAGCCTCTGAATGAACCTGAAAATGTACCCTCAAGTGCTTTTCTAATATGTGAAAATTAGATAACATTAAAATTGTCTGGGAGCACCTTTCATACCTTAGCATCCTCCCTTATCTCTGCTGTCATGTGGCACCTGTGATGTGGCTTGGAAAAGTCACCCATCACCTCCTAAAATCTATACAAAAACACCCTGCCTATAGCCACTACCTTGTAAGCAAAGTTCAAATGGCCAACCAGTTCCTGAAACTCTTTAAGCAACACCTCCAAGCTGCCCAGAAAGGCATCAAGCCTGAGGCTACACAGCTTATCATCAGGCAACCTACATACCTAGGTGCCAATTTTGATGCCAAGGAAGGTAAGTCTGGCAGTGGGGCCCTCAGTCTTTTTAGCTGCTCAGGAAACAAAAATATCCCCCATCAACTGATACAAACCTAAAAAAATCCTGAAAAATGCCTAGAACCTGCTGCAAATAAATAATCATCTAAATAACGAGCCGTGTGACCCAGGCCCATTTGGGCGCACACAGCCGACTCTAAGAATGTACTAAACCTCTCAAAGACTGCACAGAATACTGAACAACCCATTGGAAGTAATCCATGTAGTAACCACCTTTAAGATGGAATCCCAGGAATTCAAAATCCTTGGAATGCCACCAAGGACTTCCAAAAAAGCAGTGATCTTTCTGGCCTTAATTGTTTTTGGTGTGTTCATCAATTTTGGAATTTGCCCTGGTCTCTTGGATTTAATTCCTTGGCACCACTCCTGGTAACACTTCCAATCCTGCAAAAAGAAATAAAAATAAAGAAAGCAAACATTTGGTGGCATTTTAAAAACTAACCACTATATTTTAATGTGGGCTTTCATGGACATGTCCACTGAAGTTCACATTAAGACATGGCAGATTGTCTTATAAAGTACCACATTATTTTTTGTCTTCTTTATTATTTATTTTTATTTTGTTTTTGCCTGGTACGTACACGGCTACCTCTTTGAAAACTGTTCTAATCCTGGCTCCCTTCTCCTGCTGCTTCAAGGACCCTTCTAAACTGTTATCTGACAATATTTGAGCCCCAGGACAGCTGCTTTCAGCTTTCTGCCCATGCTGAGCCAATCATATGCTGCTATTTTAGCAGGCTTCCTATTTGACAATAAAGTCAATCACTGTAAATGTAGGTTAACAATGGCATTTTCAAAAGAGGTCTTCAATACAATGACTCAAGGGAAGGCGACCACCTCATACAGTGATTTCAAGTGCCAACTAGAGAGTTGCAGTGTTCAGACCACAGTCTAGACGTTTAACAGGCTTTTTATTTTTATTTTAGGAAAAACACCCTCCAGCTATAGGTCTTCAATCCATTTATGTTCACTGAAGAAGTTTTCATACCATTTATATTAAAGCTGCTTTGATAGTTCCAGCTTTAAATTTCAATATACATGTTCAGGTTTTGTGTGTGTGTGTGGTCACAATCCCACCCACTCTGCTTTTATACCCACATTAAAGCCATACACACCTCCTACCTGCAATTGCTAGAAGGCCTTCTTGAACAAAGGACCCTTCAAATGCATTAGCAATGTAATGGCTTTCACTTGCTAGTCCCCCCCCCCCCCCGCCGCAGCCTTGATTTATGTCAACAGCAGGTCACAAACACAACATTGGTGTTACCAGGATGCAGCCTGCGTGACTGAAAGAGGAGCTGTCAGGAAGACCAGGGCACATTAAGGTTTCCTGAAAATTCAAACCCACTTTCTCCAGCTAAAATGACAAGGAATTACAATGGACCTGATTTGTTGTATTGCAATCCTGTTACAGACAACATGTGAAAAATGTGGTTCTCTTGTTGTGCGATTGTATGACGAACCTTTGAGTGGCAGAATCACAACCAGCAAAACCAGGAGGAGGGATTTAGAACAGAATCCTGTAAATAGCAATACTGCAAGAAACTGAAAATGTGAAAGTGAATAGTTCTGAGTTCTTCATTCCTTTCAGAAAGTGTACATTCTGCTGAGAACTTCAACAGAAAATTATTCTATATTTTCATACTCCATGCATCTACAGTACTGCCAAATGATTCTTATTATGAGGAAATATTTACTGTACATTCAACCATAAATGAAAACTATTTTGAGGTATTCCCACTTCTGTCTTTTTTATGTTACAGTGGTGCCTCGCTTAGCAATCGCTCCGTTTTACGGCGAAATCACTTAGCGATGCTGTTTTTGCGATCACAAAAGTGATCGCTTTGCAATGTTTCCTATGAGGAAAATTCGCTTTGCGATGATCGCGGGGAAGCAATCATCACAAAGCCCCCATTTTCGGCCAGCTGATCGGTGGTTCCAAAATGGCCGCTGGGAAAAAAATGGCCACCCGCTGTTTTGCCTCGCTTTAGAGGCACCAAAAATGGCCGCCGCAATGGAGGATTTTCACATAAGGTTAGTTTTTAAGCCCATAGGAACGCATTAAACACGTTTTAATGCGTTTCTATGGGCTTTTTAAAATCGCTTAGCGATGTTATCACTTAGCAGCGATTTTTGCTGCACGGATTAACATCACTAAGCGAGGCACCACTGTATTTGAATTGTCATAGATTATAAACTCTTCTTAAATAATACAAGGAACATATGTAGAATATGTGGAAGCTTCTGTCATGAAAAATCTGACAGGGGGTCAGGGCGCCATTTCTCAAAACTCAGAGGGAGATTGCAGTTTCAAGCCAATGTTTCTCTTAAAGTTTCTTCTGTTGTACCTTATGGCTGAAATCCTGTAGCTTAGCATAGTAAATTGCACTACAGTAGGCCAAGCTGGATTCTGAAGGGGCAGAGGAACTAGAGACCAAATTGCTAACATGCGCTGGATTATAGAGAAAGCCAGAGAGTTCCAGAAAAACATCTACTTCTGCTTCAATGACTATGCAAAAGCCTTGGACTGTGTGGACCACAGCAAACTATGGCAACTCCTTAAAGAAATGGGAGTGCCTGACCACCTTATCTATCTCCTGAGAAACCTATATGTGGGACAGGAAGCAACAGTTAGAACTGGATATGGAACAACTGATTAGTTCAAAATTGGGAAAGGAGTACGAGAAGGCTGTATATTGTTCCCTGGCTTATTTAACTTATATGCAGAATATGTCATGCGGAAGGCTGGACTGGAGGAATCCCAAGTCCGAATTAAGATTGCTGGAAGAAATATCAACAACCTCCAATATGCAGATGATACCACTCTGATGGCAGAAAGTGAGGGGGAATTAAAGACGTCTTAATGAGGGTGAAGGAGAAGAGTGCAAAAAAAATGGTCTGAAGCTCAACTTCAAAAAAACTAAGATAATGGCCACTGGTCCCATAACCACCTGGGAAATAGAAGGGGAAGATATGGAGGACATTTTACTTTCTTGGGCTCCATGATCACTGCAGATGGAGACAGCAGCCCCGAAATTAAAAGATGCCTGCTTCTTGGGAGGAAAGCGATGACAAACCTTGACAGCATCTTAAAAAGCAGAGACATCACCTTGCCAACAAAAGTCCGAATAGTCAAAGCTATGGTTTTTCCTGTAGTGATGTATGGAAGTGAGAGCTGGACCATAAAGAAAACTGACCGCCGAAGAATTGATGCCTTTGAATTGTGGTGCTGGAAGAGACTCTTGAGAGTTCCCTGGACTGCAAGGAGAACAAACCTATCAATTCTAAAGGAGATCAACCCTGAGTGCTCACTGGAAGGACAGATCCTGAAGCTGAGGCTCCAGTACTTTGGCCATCTCATGAGAAGAGAAGACTCCTTGGAAAAGACTTTGATGTTGGGAAAGTGTGAAGGCAAGAGGAGAAGGGGACGACCGAGGATGAGATGGTTGGACAGTGTCATCGAAGCAACCAACATGAATTTGACACAACTACGGGAGGCAATAGAAGATAGGAGGGCCTGGCGTGCTCAGGTCCATGGGGTCACGAAGAGTCAGACACGACTAAACGACTAAACGACGACAAGGCCAATTAAAACAGTGGGGATTTGGTAAGTCAACTCCTATTTAAGTTTCCTTGATTGAAATGAGCTCATTATAATTATGACATTATGCTAAAGTACATAACAACCACAGTAGACATTTGAATAAATGGTAATTATGGAGGAGTTGGCTCACCAAATCCCCACTGATTCAATGGGCCTATTTTACAGGGGCTTACTACACAAAACAACAGGATTTCAGCCATTTATAGTGCAGTTTCTGACATGCATATCCTGTACGTTGCCATATTTCCTTTGAAACAATTTGAAAAGAAAAAAAATGATAGCAAGTAGGTTGTTTCTTAGGAAATTGGCTAGTTTCCAGCTTCTGGACCTATTCATGCGACCAACCTGCCCGGAATGAGCCTGGGACATGTCAGCAAGTGTTCATATAGGGATTAGCAAACATTGTGAATTTCTGCATGATGTTTTACAAATGCCACACTACCACTTGGAACAGGCACCACAATGTCATCACCCACCCTTTCCTCACTTGAGTCTATCATCATCAACAACAATGACAACATGTTAGGACTGCAGAGCTGGAAGAGACCATATGGAGATCATCAAGTCCAACCTTGTCACAAAGGCACAATGGGGAATCCAACTCCCAACCTCTGACTACGCCGCCAGAGACCTAAGCCACTGAGATAACCAGTAGTTAGTGTGTGTGGCAGGGTCTAATAATTAGAAAACGACTTGCAGGCAACCTTGAGACTGCTTAAGCATGTTTCTTGTCTCTCAAGTTTCTAATTTGGTGGATTTCATTTCGTATGTTGTTACCTTTGAAATTAAAGTTCGGAATGTCCGGCAAGAGAAGAGCCCTGATTAGAAATTGCATAGGCATTTTATAGGGCTTTACACAAAGAGCAATAAAGCAAAGCATTCCCTTATTGGTTCCCTGAACCCCAAGTTTGGATCCTGCTTCTAATTGGACTTAAAATGCCAATTAACTCCAACCATTGGTTGTATGTAAATATCCGTTGTGCCCCCATGTTCCCTTGACCTAAAGTCAGAATGTACCCAGGGTGTGCAAAAATGTTGCCTGAATGTCTGAAGAGATATTTTCCCTTTCCCTCTTATCTCATTAAGATGTTGATTTCGCTTATTGCTGGTCTGGCAAGGATCAAGGTAATTGTGGGATGCAGGAATGCAGGAAGATGTTCTAAGACTACAAGGGCATTATAACAGGAAATGTAATCTTATAGCATGGAAAGTTACACAAGTTTGTTAGAGTTCTGTTACAAAGGTTACAAGGTATTTTGATTACAGACTACATAACCCCTACAGTGCTTAAGACTCATTACAGAAAAATCTATCATAGAAAATATACATCAAGCATTAACTATGAATAAGAATGAAGCATAAAAGAATAAAGCATAATATTGCTTGTTAAAATAAGGTTTCATCCTGGCCCCCTCACAATGTGAAGGTCTTCTTCATAATACTGTGTTTGAATTATATGACAGGATGAGAAACCATGCAGGGCTTTATTTTGTACTGTATATGCAATGTGAGAAAGTTCAAGTCAGTGGTGGGAGCTTCCCACCTTACCACCACTTCTACATGGGAGGCCAGGGCAAATATCTCTGGAGAGGGAGTTAGAAAGAAGTGTATGCGTTTTTTCATAGTCTTGGGACTAATTCACACATCCTCTTCTCAACAACATTGCCAGCAAAAAAAAAAAAAAAAAAAAAAAGGTTAGCACTGCTGGTCACTTACACAGTTTCATGCCTTATAGGAGGTTCACCTTCTTGGTGATCCACATGCCTTCTCTCTCTTTCATTCGCTCTTAGTCTCTCTCCCTCTCCCTCTCCCTCTCTCTCTCTCTCTCTCTCTCTCTCTCTCTCTCTCTCTCTCTCTCTCTCTCTCTGGGAGCTGGAGTGGATTGAATCTAGATGGAGTGATGAATTGGCAATAGCCACTAGTAATACAGGAAGATCAGATAGTGGGGACATTCGGGGAGGGAATCACTGTGAGCATGTTGCTCCCCCCCCAAAAAAAAAGTTAGAATTGCCACCATCTCTCTTGGATCTGCCCATCATCAATCCATATTAATCTTTCTAAAGTTTGTCTGCACTGAAAAGACAGAGGTTGCTTATCCAGCCCTTAACGCACACACAGTTTTTCCAGGCATCATTGTGAAGGAAATGAGTTTTGTTGTTCTCTTAATTATAGAAGAGCTGTCTTCTCTGATGAATAATAGCTAAACAGATGCAAACGCAGAAGTTCAACTCAAAATGCCTCATATTTAATTGCAAGTAGGTTGTGAGCATTTAGGGGAGGGTCACAAGTGCTTTATTTGCAGCATTCATCAGCATCCATAATAAAGAGATTTAAAAAGAAAAGGAGTAGAATAAAAAAAGGCTAATGAAGTATGTTGACCTGAACAAATAAATCAGAAAAACATTCAAGAATATCAAAGACTGAAAGTTAACTCTTCCTTCAGGTACAATCGTTTCCAGAATGCACAAATAGCATTAAGATGAAATGTTAAAGTTATTTCAAGCTCAGCATTTGCAAAGCTCAGCCCATCTTTGTTGAATAATGGCAGTAAATTCATCTAAGGAGGAGCCAGTCATGATGAAAAGAGATTACTGTCAGAGAGATAGCTCCAAAACGACATATATATTTTTAATTCAATAGAGCTTCTGTTATGAATTATTAGACACTTTTCCTTTCAGATATGCTTGCAAAGCAGTATGGTAGGCAAATCTGTCTAAACTCTCTGTTCTACTTTGTATTTAATACCATGGTACGAAAAATATTATTTGTCAAAGTTGATTTATCCATGCATTTCTTCTAGCCAAAGGAACAAGGATATAGCTGTAATCATTTGTACACTTGGTCTGTCCCAGACTGTACTGGGCGCACACAGGATTTTCTTCTTCAAAATGTTTTTCTATTAATTTCCATAATGGACACAACTCTGCCTATGAGAAGGATGCGTGTACTGTACAAAGAGATCTAGCATTTGACTGAAGCTAATGAGAAACTAATGCATGAGGTTTGTGCTTACCAGAACCCGTAGCATATTTGCATATGAGCTTATTGAAATTCACACTTTGAAAATTAAAGTGTGGACCAGAGGACAGCCACCCTCAGAAATTCACACTGCTCTGGACTTTGCATTGCCTTTTTTTGAACAAAAATGCATATGCTAGAGAGTGTAACAAATTGTGCCCTTTAGCAAAACAAACATACACAAAAGTATTGTATAAGGAGAAACTGCTTGAAATACAGTAAATGGAGAAGAAATCCATGCATTTACAACTTCATTGGTTCTCTGTTGTAATGTGAGCTTTATTTATTCATTGTAAACTGAATCAAGCCCTACTACTTCAATGAAACCAATATTAATAGTTCCCAGAAAAACTATCAAGCCTCAATGCCATCTTACTCTGCTCATGCCCTCCATGCCCTGCCAACTTCCTTGCTCTTTCTGATCCCCATCTGTTCTTCTCCCATCCATCATCTGTATTCTTGCTTGCTCCTTCTGTCCCCTTTGGCTGTCTTCCTTTATCCTCCTGTCCTACACTGTTTTGTTTGCTTCTTCTCTCCTAGTCTGTTATCTTTGTCCTCCTCAGTCTCCACTGTTGTTGCACTGCCTGAGCATCAGTGTGACAGTCACAGAGAAAGTAAAACTCTATTTTCTATGCAAGTAGGGGTACCAATGGAGTGACTGTTCAAGTGGGAAGTTATAAGCAACCATAAATCAGAGGTTGGTAGGAGCTGAAATCCTGTTCCATAACTTACTTTGTGTAAGGCTGGTGATGTCACAGAATGTTTTTCAGAAATAATAATAATAATAATAATAATAATAATAATAATAATAATAATAATAATAATAATAATAATAATAATAATAATAATAATAATAATAATGATGATGATGATGATGATGATGATGATGATGATGATGATGATGATGATGATGATGATAATAATAATAATAATAATAATAATAATAATAATAATAATAATAATAATAATAATAATAATAATAATAATAATAATAATAATAATAATAATAATAACAACAGTCCCCCCTGCAAAAAGAAGAAGAAGGAAAAGACGGTCCCATAGAGGGGAAGGAATCATCATTTAGAAAAATCACTGCTGCTAGTAGAAGAGTCATCAACCTTACGTGGTGTAGCTCTGTGATCAGAATTCCAGCCATTATAACTAAAAATATGTATATTTTATGCAAAATGCAAATTTTGGAGAAGTGTATGTAACAATGCATATTCATTTCCAGAAAGACTTGTCAGAATTGCAGATAATGCAGAAATGGGGCAGAAATGAACTGAAAACTGGAAAAACAAGTACATGTGAGAAACCAGAAAGAGAAGTCAACTAAATGGTTTCTGTCTCTTACTCAGAATATGTGGTGAGCATGATACTAGGATGAAAAGTCATCAATATAAAAAAACCTCAAATTGAAACTATTTTACATATATTGAGGATCTGAATCTATATTTCCAATGTTAACATTCTATTTTTTAAAAAGGTGTTTTGTAGATGATGTTGTGATTTGAAGTTTTCCCTGATCCTGCACCAGAAACCTATTTTATTAATGTCTGCTGTAGAAGCACAACCTTATTTTCATAATCTAAAATTAGACTCCCATGGTTGGAGAAAAGAAGCAATTCCAAAGAGAGCAATCAAACATCCCTGAAATTTCTTAATATTGAAAATGTCAGAAAGCTCATCAAAGTCTGACTTGGTAATCCTCTAGTCAAATGGTGGAATTAAATCTTACCCGAAGAATTATTAATATTCCTTCAAGTCATTAACCTTGTTCAGTATTCAACTCAAGCAACACTTCATGTCTACTGGAAGAGGTGGGTGGGGTACCCATCTCTCTCTAGTTTAGAATAGGACACATTAAAATCAAGTTATTTGCAGAATATCCTTTGAATCCATCAGGTTCAGTCCATCTAAGAAAGTTGGCAAGCTCTTTGGGAAGCTGTTGATAGCCAGAGGTAGCCCCTTCAATACTACAACCTCACTTTCTCCAGACCTAGTAAGGTCTCTCACTTCCTCCATCCCTATCCTGGAAGTATGAAGGTATCAGGAAACTATGGACTTCAAGACCAAATAACACATGAAAGTATGTTATGGTTTCATCAGATGTGTAGCTTTTAAAATGCAAATTACATCATTCATACCACAGGTATGTCCCCTCTCCCCAAATATAAAGGTCATATCCAGAGGATGGATTTTCTCCTAGATTGTGGCAGTTGAAAAAGGCTTAAATTCAGGCCTGGTATCTGCTCTCATCTTCTAATTATCAGACACTCTCCTCAGTGAATGCAATGCTCATGTCAGATATAAAAATACCTTTTTTGGCCCATAGGATTCAAGGTTGGATACCAATGATGACCATGCAAAGAATGGCCCAAGTCCTTAGGAGGTACACAAAATGGAGTTTCTAGATTTCCCATCCTAGAGAAAGAATACATTTCAACAGTTATTTTATTATTATTTATTATTTATTTAACTTATATGCCGCCCACACTACCCAAAGGTCTCTGGGCGGCTTACAGCAATTTAACTACAGTAAAAAAGATAAAACAATTAAAATACAATTAAAATATATACTCTAAAAGTTGCCATCAGGACCCACAGTTGATATTTCAATTAAAAGCCTTCTGGAACAGGAAGGTTTTGACCTAGTGCTGAAATGTCATCAGCGTTGGTGCCAGACGAATCTCAGTTGGGAGGACGTTTCATAGTCTGGGGGCAGCTACCGAAAAGACCCTTTGTCTACAAGCCATCCCTCTTACCTCCTTGAGGGACAGCTCTTTGAAAACGGCCCCCTGGCTAGATCTTAACTGCTGGGTAGCCTCATATGGAAGGAGGCAGTCCTTCAGGTATCCAGGGCCCAAGCCATTTAGGCTTTTATATGTCAAAACAAGCACTTTGAATTGGGCCTGGGCAGTAATTCATAGCCAATGTAATTTAAACAGAATCAGCTTGATGTGTCCCCTTGCAGCCCCATCACTCACTGGTTGCACAGCTTGATTCTGGACCAGTTGCAGTCGCCGGACCATCTTCAAAGGCAGCCCCACATAAAGCGCATTGCAGTAATCTATATGAGATGTTACAAGTGCATGTGTAACTGTCATGAGACTCTGCTTGTCCAGGTAGGGTCGTAGCTGGTATAATACCCGCAGGTGAAGGAAGGCACCCATGGCCACTGAGTCCACCTGGGGTTCCAGAGTTAGACTGGGGTCCAGGAGCACCCCCAAGCTGCGGACACTGTCCCTTAGGGGGAGTGTAACCCCATTCAGGGCGGGGAAATGGCCCTCCAGCCTGTCCGGTGAAGCACCCACTAACAGCACTTCCGTCTTGTCTGGATTGACTTTCAATTTATTAACCCTCATCCAGTCCATTATCAGGTCCAGACACGAGTTCAGCACAGAAACGTCCTCACCTCGATTGGTGGAAAACGAGAGGTAGAGCTGAGTGTCGTCAGCATATTACTGACTCCTCAGCCCAAACCTCCTGATGACCTCTCCCAGCGGTTCCATGTAGATGTTAAACAGCATGGGGAATAGTATTGAGCCCTGAGGAACCCCATAACATAAATGCCATGGGGTAGAGCTACATGATCAGCCAGGAAGGAGTGGAACCACTGTAAATCAGTGCCCCCAACTCCCAACCCAGCCAGCCTATCCAGAAAGACACCATGGTTGATGGTGTCAAAAGCCGCTGAGAGGTCCAGGAGTATCAACAGGGTCATACTCCCCCTGTCTCTCTCCCAGCAAAGGTCATCGTACAGGGCGACCAAGGCAGTCTATGTACCAAAACCTGGCCTGAAACCTGATTGAAATGGATCCAGAAAATCCGTTTCATCCAGCAGCGCCTGGAGTTGCCCAGCCACAACCCGCACCAAATAAGGTTTGCCACTGGTCGGTAGTTAACCACCAGCCTTGGGTTCAGGTTAGGCTTTTTTAGGAGTGGCCGAGTTACCACCTCTTTCAAGGCGGTAGGGACCACTCCCTCTCTCAAAGAGGCATTCACGGCCTCCTGGACCCAGGTCCGAACCTCCCTGGCAGATCTTCCAATTAGACAAGATGGGCAAGGGTCTAGCAGAGTGGTGGTAGAACGGACAGATCAAGCACCATGTCCACATCCTCAGGTCTCAACCAGTTGCAGCCAGGAATGTTGTTGCTATGTACTATCAGGTTGCCTCCAATTTATGGCAACCCTGTGAATTAGTAATCTCCAAAATGTCCTGTCTTCAGCAGGCCTCCTCAGAGCAAATAAACTCAAAGCTGTGGCTTCCCTGATGGAGTTCAGGCATCTCATATTTGGCCTTCCTCTTTTCCTGCTATCTTCTACTTTCCCCAGTATTATTGTTTTTACCAGTGAATCTTGCTTTCTTGTGATGTGTCCAAAGTAGGACAGCCTTGGTTTAATCATTTTGCCTCCAGAGAACATTCAGGCTTGATGTCATCTAGGACCCATTGGTTTGTCTTTCTGTCAGGAGCATTAAAATGTGCTTCCCAGGATACTTTGATGCTGCTTTACTGGCATTAATCTGGAAAGTCTATAATTTCTACAAACCATTCCTGCCATTCTCCTTACCCTCATAATTTTGAGCAACAGTGTGTCACATAGGATGAAATGGATCCATTTATGACTGCCCAAATCTCTTTAGAAGGTCTACTAATTTACTTTCTTATTAAGAAAGTTTTTGTATTATGATGTTTATGATATTACTTATATTTGCCAGTGCTGATAATAATTTCATAATCTGAAGTGATTAGCATGGTTTACACATCACATACACTCCAATAATAACCTGAAATGAAATGTTGCAATGAGTTCTTCTGTAGGTTTCTAACTAACCATGTCACCTCTGTATCCATTCCATTATCTTTCTATCCATTGCACACCCAGATGGGAATTCATTCTGTTTTACACTCAGGGCTCCCTTAAGCCGGTCTGCCCTCAAATTCTGACAAAAACATTTGGGTTTTCTTCAGTTTCATCATTTCATGTTATCCTCCTTGTGTGTGGATGGTATTGTTAACACAACAATGCTATACAGTTATCCTTAAACGTGGTTTGTAGGTCATGAATGTTTTATTTGAACTTATATATTTGAACTATAATAAACATCCAAAATATGTACGTTGGGGGAACCCTTAAGGCTGATCTTGTTCTATTATTGTTTGGCCAAAGTTTCCACAGCTGCAGCCCAGGCTTCCTGGTGCAAAAGGAGACCGCTGTTGAGTGTTGTTCATCACAAGAGGAAAGTGCCGTAAATGTCTGGTGACATTTTAGCTGAAACATCAAGGACTACTTAAATTACTAAGCACTAACAGCCTAATCTCAATTCTCTAAAGTGCACAAGATTAAATTTAAAGATCAGCCCTGACCCTTGCTGAAATACAAGTGAAGCAGTAATGCTGCCCCTTCAATCCTATGTGTGAAAACTGCAGCATTATGGCCGGGATTTAAAGTGGTTTGGACAGGGTAAGAGAAGAAGGGAGAATCAACCTGCCTGTGGGTGAAATTCAGCATCGCGTTCTTTTCTCCATTGGTTTCATTATGCCTTTTGCTGTGACACTGTAGCTAAGAGGGTGTTTCAAATCTTTCTTCAGGTACAACTTCACTAGATGTGGTGCAGGCTGGTGTACAGCCTGAACCATTACCCACCTCTATTAACATAAGAATAATGGTAGTAAAAGCTGTCTGAAACCACAAAGACATCAAATAGTAGTGAGGAACTCTGAACATTTAAAATACACTGTCTACATGCTAAATATACTTATTGGTGGAGTCTTTAAATGCTGGTCAGAATTTACCATTCTTTTGAAAGAGATGTTATAGAGTTAGAGCAGTAGGAAGTGAGCTCAGAAAAAAAATGGTACTTTGGTTTCTGTAATCTTCTATTCTGGCTGTAGGGATTCTGTGGAATTAGTCCCAGAATCTTAAAACAGAAATGCAGCCTACTTTGCTCCAACATTGAACTCTACACCCACATTACATATAAACATCCTGTCTGGCACAGAGATTTTTTTTAAAGGTCTCAAAACCTTGCAGAGAGAATTTGGTGTCCTTTCAGTTGAACTTTAAAAAAAAGTATTAGCGCAACATGGTTAGTTACTGTATGTGCCATCAAGTTGGAACCAACTTATAATGACCCTAATACAGCTTTCAAAGTAAGTGAGATATTTACAGAGGTGGGTTTTTAACCAGTTCCACTCTCCCTGTGGGTTTCCATGGCCAAATAGGGATTTGAACTCTGGTCTCCAGAGTCCTAATCCGTCACTCTATGTACACTATACCACACTGGGTTCATACTAGCGCAACATGGGTTCTGGAATTTGTCTCATTTGTTGTCCAAAAAGTTACTCGCTCAAGCTTTGGGCTCAGTGGACCCTTGCAGTTCCAAGCACTGTAGACACCATGAATCATTCAAGCTTATGCAATGTTCGCATAGCAAGCCTCTTTCATTCAGCAACTGTATTCTAGTTGGAACTAGCACAGAGATTTAGCCCTTGATCTGATCCAGCAGGGCTCTTCTGATATTCTTCTGATACTCAGATACTCTCTTTCAGCTTAGCTGATCTCACAGGATTGCTGTGAAGATCAATTAGGTGGGATGAGTCATGTATACTGCCCCAGAGGTTCTTTGATGGTAGACGAGATTAAAATGTGATAAACAGCAGGCAATATGAACTCAACTTGTACAGAAGTTAATATAAGATTTGGAAATGCGTACATCCTAGTCTTTCCCTGCTGAGCTGTCTTAGGCCATATCAGCAACCCTTATATTGGCCTGAAAGTTAGATATTATCCCTGTTACTGCATGTCACTGCTCAGTCGCTATTTGGAATAGCATACTTTCTCTTTGAAGCTTGGTTAGTTCAAAAAATTGATTTTTTAGATGAATATCCAGGAGGCAAGTCTATTCAGATTACTCTGTGAAACACTGTGTGTTTAGTCAATTTTTGTTATTGATTGCACTGTGTTTAGTTTAACGTGTCAAGCCTTTGAGTATTACAACTTACTTCACAGTTCATTCTTTATGGCTGTGGAAATCCTTCTTTTTTAATTGCAAAAAAACCCAAACTAAAACCTGCTTTATAATGCAGCATGAATACAAATGGAGTCCAGTTATAAACAGTGGAGACCGAAACAGATTTATGATCCCATGGAACAAGAGAGCAATGAATCCCACCAATGCAGTGTGGGAAGTCCAGATGTTTCTTTCCAGTTCTCGATCGTTGTGTCCAGTAAGTATTGCTGTGCCACTTTGCAAATAGTTCATATATTAATTTACAGAAAATTTAGGCTGGTTGCCTTGCCCTGTAACAGTACTTACTGACTCTGACTTATTCCATTAAATAAGTGGCGTTGAGATGGATGTCTCCTGCATGGCAACACTGCTTTGTGGATTGCCTCTCATGGTATTTGCACTTTTTACGATCTTTTAAAGATTACCAGATTGCAATCCAAACAAAGGAAGTTTATTTCTATCCTTATCCTCTGAGGCCTGCCTCTTAAGCCTATTGTCATGGGCTGGGTAAATACACTCACATATTTCCAGCTCACATATTTAAGATGGTAACACCTTTCTCTGTACCTTTGGCATGCTAAGATGTGACTCTGAAGCACAGAAAGTCAAAGAGAATGATGTATACAGCATGGAGGATACCAAGAATACGTCAATAATTGTGTGTCAGGTTTCACATCTGTTTGGCTACAATCTCATAAAAAAATATTCTCAGGATGTTCTGAGATAAATTCAGAGATCAAAATGTCTCTCTGACAAGAAAGAAACACATTTCTATTGTGTCCTTGCATGGCCATCAAACCATCTGACACTCCTTGCTGAATCTCTAATTGGCTTTCTTTCCACTTCCTATACCCATCCATGCACACCCACCAAAGGGCCCATAAAGGGGGAGTGTTATCTTATCTCACCATAAGGACACAATTTCTGAATAACATGTTATCTTTAACCAGAAGAAGAACACAGATGGTGGTGGAAAGATGACATGAAAAGGCAATATAATATCCTGCTGCTCAGTTGGTCAGAGTCTGCCACTGACCATCTGGGAAAAGCGCTGGGGAGAAGAGGGAGGGCCTGCAGAGAGAGTGATGAGCTTAGCAAGTAGCCTGTGTGGGCCATATCCAACTTGTGAGCCAATTGTTCCCCATACATGGTGTAGATGAGTGCTTTGACAAAATTCTCTACTGCTGCCCGAGGAAGGATGTGATGTGATGTTGATTCATATGTATGTACAACCATCATATTTCAGTGGGTTTGATCCAAACTAAGTCATCCTCAAAGTATACTCATTAAAACAATCTGATGTCTTTTACTCATGACTAATATATAGTCCATTGGTTTCCCTTGTGTGGCATTGTGAATGGCAATGAGCAGAAGCAGGTATCCTCTAGACCAGTGGTCCCCAACCTTGGGCCTCCAGATGTTCTTGGACTTCAACTCCCAGAAATCCTGGCCAGCAGAGGTGGTGGTGAAAGCTTCTGGAAGTTGTAGTCCAAGAACATCTGGAGGTCCAAGGTTGGGGACCACTGCTGTAAACCAGCTTGGCTGCTGTCATTGGCATTGTCAACATTCAGGTTGCCCTTTGCTATGTAAAGCTTGGCATCCTTTTTCCTCCTAGCAATGTGAGCACGATATTGTGTAGCAATGTTGGGCCACTTCCTGGCTTTTTGAATCATGGATACAGAAGGATAATATCCCACATTCATAAACTGGAGGTGTTTTTTTTGAAGGATTAAATAGATAATGTGGCTACTTACACATATCACACACACACACACACACACACACACACACACACACACACACACACACACAAGAAAGAGGGTGTGAGAGAAGAAAAGCAGGTGCAATTTTGCATTCAAATGTACCTATGTAAAATTAGATTTTTTTAAAAAAATTGACAGAATTACAATGCCTTTCAATGAAGTGGCAAGGGTTGGACATGGTGATTTATGCATGTGCCAAGTCAGCTGTCCAGTGCTCTCTCTGGATGGGCAACTCGAGATGCCTGTTCTCCCTCCTGCTTGTTCTTTATGTTTGAATTTGAACAGCCTTTCAAATGGAGAACACCCTCAAAAATATGTCTCTCGTACAGCAGCCCTTCAGATAGAGCTCTAAAGGATGGTCACAGTGTTCAGAGCTGCAAGAAAGAAACTGGTCTATCAGGTCTTCCCTCAACCACAATATTCATTCAGTGAAAGAAACATGCATTCAGAGAGACACACAGGACTGGCACTTGGCGCAAGCTGCTACAAAGACAGACCACAAAGAGAAAATGAAGCACTGCTAGTTAGGGATGGGTCTTTCAGATGAACGCGAATGGGATGAAACACACAAGAGGCTCTTACTGTACTTCCATTTTTGGACTCTTTCGTTAATTTCTGAAAGAGAGCCTCTGAAATCAAATGCTTTGTTTTAATGAAAGAGAGGATAACGAAAGCGTTGTTTTCTTTTGTGATTCTATCTTTGGTTTGCCCTTTCCTTCCCCTCTTTTTAGTCAAATGGCACAGGAATGGTTTAATCAACCAGCACAGTGAGAGCGGCTGTCAACTGCGAAACAGAAAGTCCAGGAGGGTGAGGGAGGGAGTTGAGTTGAGGACCTAGACTAGTGGGAAGTTAGTGAAGGGTGTTCTTTATTTCAGTGGTTCCTTGTGGATGGGATCTATGTGCTACTGAGCCCTGTGGTGTCCTCCAGTTTGACTGCTCATTAACCTCTAGGCCTGACTTCACCTTTTTTAAATGGATTTTTTTGGGGATCCATCCCCCATTTCATAGGATTATGTTTCCTGCCACTACCATGTAGCCTGCTTGTGTTGACGACATGTCTCTTTGGGATTATTAAAACTCCCACCCACCCAATTTCTTGGGGCTTTTCCCTTCTCCACCCTTCTTTCGTTTCCTGGATTACTTTTGCTCCCTGCTGCTGCATGCTGGTAGTGACCTCAAGAAAATGAAGGTATCAATGTGTAGAGAGAGATATATCTCCCCTTATTCTAGTCATGTTGGTTTCAGGGAGGACTTGGACTGTATTATTATCTTTATTTGCTTCCTTGCTTCTTTTTGGTTATGGGGAGACAGAGCTGTGTAGGCTCGTTTTCTCTCTCTCTCTCTCTCTCTGTATGTGTGTGTGTGTGTGTGTGTGTGTGTGTGTGTGTGTGTGAGAGAGAGAGAGAGAGAGAGAGAGAGATGGTTTTCTCTATTATTTATTTATTTATTTATTTATTTATTTATTTATTTATTTATTTAATCAATCGATCAATCAATCAATCAATCAATCAACAGTATGGCCATTTATTACTTGTGTTAATGATAATATTTCCGTCTTCTGTATCCCATTTCATTTGGTCTCCAACTCTACAACCACATACACTGTGTATATAGAATGAAGACTTAAATATTGGCCAAAATTCTGTTGCTCAGCATAGTAAATTGCATTAGACTAGACCCACTAGATGAGTACCCAATGGGGATTTGATGAATAAACTTTTCCATTTAATTCAAATGGGCCTAGTTGCGACTTATTTGAACAAAGTAAGTTGCAGTTGAAACTAAGCCCATGTGAATCACTGGAACTTATGGAGGGGTTGACTCACCAAATCCCTACTGATTCAATGGGTCAACTCTAGTGCTGTTTACTACACTATGCAACAGCATGTTGCAGAACTGTTCCAGTGTTCACTGCTTTTTGCTAGTTCTCTCTCTCCAGGGCATGAATGTTAACATTTTGTAGACTGTATCAGACTTAGGAAAGTGTAGCGCTGGGCAACTGCATGAAAAAATGCTCATGGTGTTCTCTTTTGCCTCTGCCCCTGTGCACTCCATATCTATTACCACCCACCTTTGTCCCATTGTGTGACTTTGTTGCTGTTTCAGCACAAAGAGAAAACAAAGAAGTCTTAAATGTTTTTCATCATAACTCCCTAACCTTTCCATTTATTGTTCTGGGGTTTTGCAAAATTCTTCCCTAGGGACACCTCTATCTCATACACATTTGCTCCCCAGGTCTTGAAATGGGGTAAGTGGAAGCTCCTCAGATCTGAAGGCTTCCCTTCCCCAGGGAAAAGACACTGCACTTACTTCCCTTAAATGTTTGGTGTTTTGTTTTGTTTTTAAACTCAAGCTACCTCTTATGCCTAATGGTGTTGTAGCCATGGAGTCTGCACTCTGTACAATAATAAGATGAAATGTGACAGGCTGGCCTAGCAAAGGTACTGTTATATTGTGAATTTTGACTCCCCCACCCTCAATGGTCCCACAGAACTACCTTGTTTTTGTTTCTGATTATGTAGCATGGGAGTGGTATTCTCTGAGCTGCTGATACAAGGGTGACATGGAGGGAGAGAATGACACCCGGGTATTTATCAGGAAGCTTCTCCCCAGTGATCCTAAATGTCATACACAAGTTGTATTCTCGTCTGGAAATATTTTCTGGTTAGAAGGATTTCTTCATCCCAGAAAAAGCTATGACCTCCTCTTGAGTGCAGTCTGCACTGCCAATTATATTGGTAACCCAACTGAGCAGAAACTAACCTCAACTCTCTTACTCTTTCTGTCAAGGCTTGTGCATTGAGCTGAGCCTGGATTACATATTGATTTAAAGCATCTTCTCACCCAGGCATGAAGTGGTTGACTGAATATTATTGGGCACACACCGTACCTGAAGTAAACTATTACTTTCACAATTCACAACAACACATGTACATTCGGGCCAGTACACATGGCAGACATAACCATTAGCATTCAGAAGCCGTTCCCAGAAAACCATCCAACTTTTGTCAGCTCTTGGTTCTACCAAGATAATTGGAAATAAAGGGTGTTCACATCTGCAATTCTCAGAACCTCTTGCATATCCAAAAGAAGGGCTGAAGGTACATTTATACACAAGAGCTTGCCAGCACTCTTCTTCCTATAAATTAGGAAGTTCTGCAAGTGTTTTTCCCCCCTTACACTGAAAGTGGATCCTGACGTAAGTTGCTAATATCTGCTAGGGACATACTCAGCTCCTCCTGAGATTTTCCTGCTGCAATATCACTTAGGAAAGGAATATCATAAGAAACCGCATTGACTGCCAGGAAATTCCTACCCCAAAATTTGCAAAAATCACTGGAATCTTGTGGAAGAGTGTGCAGAATACTGCCAACCTGTATAGAATACTGCAGGATATGGCGCTATTATAATTATTATCCATTCTCTGCAGTATCTCTCTCTCTCTCTCCTCTCTCTCTCTCTCTCTCTCTCTCTCTCTCTCTCTCTCTATCTATCTATCTATCTATCTATCTATCTATCTATCTATCTATCTATCTATCTATCTATCTATCTATCTATCTATTTTTACCCCACCTTTCTACTTGAAAAGGACTCAAGGTGGCTTATAACAATGAAAGACAATATTTGAAGTTGAAAACAATGAATATACAACAGTGGCTAACTTCATTAAAAGACAATATTAAAAACTACAAACAATGAATAAGGAGGCCTCTCGCATCAACAGGCAGTGTTAAGGCAAATATCAATAAATACTGTATAAACAAATTTTCAAAATGTCACTCTATGTAAAATACAAAAAAATGGAAAACACAAGTAGTACTAAAAATCCAGTCAAAGCACTAATAACTATCTATCTAAAAATCACATACAGGTAGCCGGTTACTGAGGGAAGGCTTGGCTGAAGAGAAAGGTCTTTGCCTGTTTGCGCAAGGACAGCAAAGATGAGGCCAGTGTGGCCTCCTGTGGGAGAGAGTTCCAAAGTCTGGGAGCAGCAACAGAGAAGGCTGTCTCCTGTATCCCCATCAGATGCACCTGTGAAGGAGGTGGGAGTGAGAGAAAGGCCTCTTTTGGTTATCTACATTACATACCGTATCTTAAATAGACAGCTGTTTTTGAAGCCTCCCTCTGCCATGGAGTAAACCATTTCTGTCACAGAGAAAAACCCCAACTTTCAAATGGACTTTATGATACACCAAACTATGTGCTGGCATGGGATAAGTTAGATCTTTAGTAAGCCTTCAATACCATCTGCTACTCCGTAACAGAAACTGAAAGCATGGTCAATGGGGAGGGTACATGGCACATGGATAGATTAATGGCTTCCCATAGCTAGCCATCAAAATTTTGTATCAGGACATGCTTCAGTTTGAAAACCCAGAGAAGGCAGGGCAAAAACTTATGAGTAACACAAAACTCACATGCCACCACTACACAGACAAGTAAGTAGGGATAATCAGAATCTGATTCTTTGAAATTTATGATGCACTGATGAAGTAACATATTATTAGTCATGCTCAGGGACAATCTCATCTACTAGCAATCTTATTCTCCAGTAGCACTGAACAGATACCAAAAGCAAGGAAGGAATCATGCATTAGATAAAACATAGTAGAACACAAACAGTAATGCTTCACACAACACCACTGAATTATATGCAGCATTGTCTTTTCTGTACAGAGCCACAAACAAAAGCGGGAAATCAGCAAGAAGGGGGGAAAGGAAAACAGCACAGCATGTTGCTCTCATGGGGTTCTAGGAAATCCCAGGGCAGTTGGTCATGTCTCACTGTGAAATCCCAGAAGGGCAAAAAGGAAAACATTGAGAGGAACAACAATAACAAAAATTGGGCTGTTCATTAAATGCACAGCTGCAGTCTATGAACTGCAAATGCTCTGGAAGCAGAGAGAAACACTGGAATGAAAGGCCAAAATTCCTACATTTTTTGACATTTGCCCCTTGCCTATTCTAAGAAACTTCAGAATGTCCACTGTGAGTGAAAAGTCAAGCTGGGAACATCCACCAGTAGTGTTGTTGCTAATGTTAGCAGCACCCACTGTTAGCTCTGATTTCCTTTAGGCGACATGGTGACAGCACTGCTTTTCTTCCAGACTGCAGGAGTGAAAGCCATATTGCCCCGTCTTCCAATTCTAACCAGCAAACATTTCATCATATCACATAGTCTTACAACGGTAGAGTGGCATCTGGAAGGCTTGACCCTTATGTCACACTGGCATGTTTCTGTAAACTTGGGACTCAAATTCACATCAGTAGTCATGGGAGAAATCTGAGGAGTAAGAGTGATTGTCATGTATTGACTCAGATGCTAGATACCTCTTAGATACAACTACAATGATGGCCAGTCTCATACCACTGAAAACTGTTTTTTTTAACTAGCAGAGCTGTTATTCTGATTATCCTAAATTTGTAAAATCGACAAATCTTCCCACTTCACTTTTGTTCTAAAACTGGAGTTTCTACAGATACATTTTTATTTCTTACCATCCTGCTCCCCATCTGCAGTTTGCCTGGAGGAGAAAAATACTCCCAACTAGTTCTTGGTACACCAGTGACTCCTTAATTTATAAACCAATCAACCCTACACAGATCCCCATGAGCACTTTAGGTGCCAAGATATATTTTAACAGTTTACAAGCAAGTCTAAATTAGATCACCAATATAGTAAGTAATAACAATCAAGGCTTGGGTCATTTCCTGGGGATTAACGACTAGCTGGAGGAAACTGATATGTCCAGGAAACAACCAGAGGTGCAGTTATCACTTTATTACATATGTGTTTGTTTGCTTTTAATTACAGGCAAACTGAAAGTTACCTTGCATGACATGCTTGCAAAGAGATATGTATGGTCACACTGCAGAACAAGAGTACTTCTATGACTGTGCAACTGTGCAGTGAGCCATATTTCAAGATGCCGGCACTTGAGTGGCTTCCAGATAAAAGCAGAGGACAGCAGTCCAGAAAAAGATAGATGCCCTTGAATGCCACTGGAACGAATGAGGTCTGGGCACACAAGGACATCCTAAACTCCCACAGAAATCAATTGCGTTACTCATTTAGCTAATTTTCTCTGGATCCTTTCTTAGTTACCTAACCACCAGCCACTCTAGGACTCCTTATAAGGGACAAAAATTAAACATCAGCCTTTGCAGCAATTGAGACTTCAGTCAAAATGATACTCATGCCATGCTTGTTGGTGAAGTTTTTCCAGTTATTTTAATCTCTAAGAAGCTATAATATTTATGACGCTGAATACAACTTCCTTATCATTTATGAGACTTGCAGCAGCACCCTTGTGGATGCTGCATTTTAAAAGCCCTCCATAGACACGGAGCAAAACTAATGAAAGAACTGAATGAAATACAGTGAAGAGATTTCATATATTCATGGGTGTCCCCAAGAGAGAAAGAAGGTGTCTGTACCTACAACTCCAGAATCCTGGAACAGTGTATTAGTTTAACCAAGATAGGCAAACACATTGTGTTGTGTTGCAGGGGTGCGCACTGTTTGCACGGTTTATGCAAACTGGGTTCTTTCTCCTCCCCACGCTTGCCTATATTCATTGTCAGAGCATGTGAGATCATGCTGATGTCTAGTTCACACTTGTACATACATACACCATCGTTTCGCTTTGTGTCCAATGACAGCCCATGCAAGGAATGAAAGAATGGGCTCTGAAATACGTAATACATTGGAAGTGACTTCTGGAAATATGCCATTTCTGGCTGCAAGCACTCACTTCATGGTATCATGCCATGAAGCATGCATGCTTGTAGCAGCCCTGTTTCCAAATTGGAAAAGAAGTTAATGAGGAGACACAGAAACATACACCTGTTGTATAGGCTGTGTAATATCTCTAGTTATTAGTACAGTATCACATAGCTTTTCCTTATGCTGTTTTATCCATCACTCTTTGGCTTTCCGGGCTTGTCTAAGCAGAAGCATTTGCCTGTGCACCCGATGCACTATATTGATTTGCGTATGTTAGGAAATTGCTGTAGCATGCAAAAACTCCCTGGTTCAATCCCCTGGCATTGCAAGTGCTGTGTGTGTGAACAGGCAGCTGCCAGAGGCCTATTGCCAGAGTACAGAAAATAAATTTTTAAAAGTAATTTATAGCCAACATCTACTGTCACAGAGCTCATTATTTTATTCATGACAACAATTGCTTTGCAACTTATCTTACTTAAGCTTACAAGGCAGCTGAGGAGGTGGTTGCTTGATTTTCTTTTTGCTTAAAAACAAGGGTGGCGCTCAGGGCCAAAGACGGCCCTGAGGGCTTGAGAGACCTCTTACCTTATACCCTAAGAGAGTGAGTGACAGGGCACATTACTCCCTGGGAAGTGGCCTGTCAGGCACTTTGTGGAACAGTCTGGAAGGGCTGATTCTAGCCACTTCAGGAAACTGGGCTTGTAGGCTTCTCTCAAGCTGTGAACAGTGTGGGCACGTTGTTTCAAGTAAAAACTAGATGAAAGCATGACACTCCCTGGGCCCACAATATTGGTCACTGTGATGGATAAATTATTACTTGTTGTATGAAAAGAATGTGGTGCCTTCTTAGTCACTGCCTTCTTTAGCAGAAGAAACATTGTTGTGCTCTCATTACCTCCCTCTCCCCACCAAAGTAAAACAGTACTGGCAGTATCATTACCCATAATGAGCTATTGAAAACGTCTCACTATGATCACTTCATAGGACCAACCCAGGGCCTCTGGAGCCCACAAAAGCTGACTTGGGTTACATGTCCTCGCCCCTGAACTAGGTGAATCAATGTACGAGACTCAATTTTTTGTGTATTCCAATACATACTGCAAATCTGATACAATTAAGAGCAATTAATACGAAATTATAGTTTGAACTTTCTGCCGTGTGCTTTGGAAAGGGAAAATGATTTGCTAATATGGATAATAGGGCAGGTGTGATCTGCCCTGTGAAAAGCTGCTTTTGTAATTGCTAGGCATTCTGGATATGAGTTGCCAGCATGAGGGGAAATGATCCATCAAAAAAATAATAATGATGGTAGTGGTGATATAGAATATCAGGTTTTGCACTTGAACATGTTTCAGTGCAAGCTATCAGATCATGCTGGTTAGAAATGCTGTGACCAAACAGCTTTTTGAACATTATTCCCCACTAACTGCTGTTAGTTGCTTCCTGAAGCATAACTTGAACAGCGTGAAGTCCAAACTTTCTCAGTGCATGGCTGCTCCCTGTCCAGTAAGTCGTCTTCTTGACAGTTGTTCCTTGGTTTGAGTTGAGAGAATAGCAGTGAAGAGAGAAAGGCGGCAATTATAAGGAAGCACAAGGCCACATGTTAGTCAAAAAGGTCTTGTGCAACTTATATTTTACTCATCATGCCACTGACACCTAGTTATCAGCCTTGACAATTTGTGTGACACAGCTCAGCTGAGAATGCAAAGAGAGGCTGGAAAGAGGATATAGAATCAGTTCTGTAAGAAAAGCTTATGGGATACTGTGAAATACTAGCGGAAATCCTTCTGCTTACCACATGAAAATTCATAACTTTCAGTCGAGTCTTAAATATCAAATAAAAAGTCACCATCACAATTCTTTCAAGACACATGTGCATGCACCAAGCCAGCATATGTGCACTCCCTCAGAAAAATATGGCAGAGGTCCTGTTGATCAAGGTAACTTGCTCAGCCAACTCCCCACTCTATCCTTGATGCTGTTTAATGCCAGATCTGCTTTAAATAAGGCCCAGTTAATCCAGAACTTGATCTTGGACAAAATAGCAGATCTGGCCTGTATTACTGAGACCTGGGTGGTGTAGCCCTCTCATTAATTTGACCACCTGGATATTCTATCCAGCACCAAGGTAGACTGTAGGGTTGGTGAGGGGAAATTTCCATTATTTATAAAAACACCTTAGGCTCTCTGCCTTGAGCATCCCAGGCCTTGGGGCCCTTCATGTGTCGGTGGGTACCAGGGATGGATTTGGGATGGTGCTGGCTTACCGTGCTCCCCGCGACCCAGTGCTCTCCTTTCCGGAGCTGGCGGATATCATCTTGTTGGCGGCACTGAGGTCCCCCAGACTAATTGTCCTGGGTGACTTCAATGGCCATGCTGACGTTGGAGCCACAGGTCCAGCTCTTGAGTTCTTAGAAACCATGGCTTCCTTGGGCATGTCCCAATTTGTCAATGATCCCACCCACATGGCAGGTCATACATTAGATTTGGCATTCTCAGCATGCCAGGGAGAGAGTGGACCAATGGTGACTGACTTAATATCGGTCCCCTTGTCATGCTCGGACCACTGCCTAATAAAATGTAGCCTCTCAGGGGCACTCCCAACCCCCCATGGGGAGCAGGGACCCATTAAGATGGTCTGCCCCCCACAGGCTATTGGATCCTGTTCATTTCCAAGGTGCAATGCGGGGGATTCCAGCTGATCCTGCTGGCGCTCCTGTTGATGCTCTGGTGGATGAATGGTTTGTGGCAGCCTCCAGGGCAGATCACATGATCGCTCCTAAATGCCCCCTCCATTCTCAGCCCCAGTCAGCTGCCTGGCATAACCAATAGGAGGAGGCTAGAGGGCATTTGGCGATGGTTACCAACAGTAAATAACCTAAATGCCACTAAAATCGTGTCAAATATCTAAACCAAGGTGAAGGCTGTAATAAAATCCTACTTTACTCAGTGAATAAGTGAAGCTCAGGACCATCAAGCTGAACTGTTCCGCACTGTACACAATTTATCCAGAATTGGTCACAGTGACAGGCCTCCCAGTAGCATCTCCTGTGACCAATTTGTGGCCTTCTTTAAACAAAAAGTGGAGGCCATCTACTGGGACCTAAATAACTCCTCTTTATCAGTGGATTGAGCCAAGATATCCAGCACATTGCCTTGCCCGGAAATTTTAACACAATTTCAGCCTGTGACATCAGCTGAGGTTGACAGGGCCCTTGATTGCTGCAGGGCCACCACCTCCTCACTAGATCCTTGCCCAGCCTGGTTCTTGAAAGTGGCCAGGCCGTTAACAATTGAGTGGGCTGATGCTATTCTTAATGGGTCGCTCCTTGAGGTTCCCCTCACCCTCAAGGAAACACTTATTAAACCGACTGGAAAGAAAACAATCTGGTGGCTGATGATATTAACAACTACTATCCACTCGCCAACATTCTCTTAATTAGCAAGCTGGTGGATACAGTGGTGGCCGACCAGCTTCAGGCTCTCCTGGAGGTGACCGATGCCCTTGATCCATTCCAATCGAGGTTCAGGCTGCATCATGGCACAGAGACGGCATTGGTCGCAAAACATTCTTGTTGGTCCTTCTTGATCTTTTAGTGGCCTTTTATATTGTTGACCACGGTATCCTCCTAGGGAGGCTCTTAGGATTCGGGATCAGTGATAAGGCTTTGGCCCAGCTCCAATCCTTTCTGGAGGACCATCACCAGAGAGTTCAGTTTGGAGAGATATTGTCCACTCCATTGACTCTCAATTGTGGGGTCCCACAGTGGTCAATCATCTCCCCAATGCTATTTAATATCTATATGAGGCCGCTGGGAGAGGTCGCCAGGAGTTTTGGAGCTTCATGTCACCAATATACGGATGACACTCAGCTCTATCTCTCCAGACTGAGGCTGAATCTGAACAAGACAGAAATCCTGTGGGTGGGTACCCCTAGTGTCTGTGGTCTGGGTGCCTCCCCGCCTTTTAGGAGGGGGGTCACTCTTTCAACAAACAATGAGGTGCATAGCTTGGGTGTACTTCTGGACCCAGTGCTATCAATAGCATCACAGGTAGCATCTGTGGTCCGTTCCACTTATTTCCACCTAAAGCGGGTCACCCAGCTGTGCCCCTACCTTGACACTGGGTCCCTCACAATGCTGGTTCATGTACTGGTAGTCTCAAGATTAGATTACTGCAGTGCCCTCTACTTGGGGCTGCCTTTGGGATGGAGATTGCAACTGGTCCAGAACACAGCAGCTAAATTATTGAGAGGGACAAGGAAATACCAACACATCTCCCCCACCCTGGCCACCTTATACTGGCCTCCTGTCCGCTTCAGTACCAGTTTCAAGATAATAGTACGACCTCGATATCTGGCCAAGTGCCTCCTTCCAGTTAGATCTACCTGCCCTATAAGATTATCCCAGGCAGGCCAGTTGAGAGTTATGACCCTCGAGAGAGGCCTAGAAAACAATGAGTAGAAATCAGGCCTTCTCAGCATTAGCTCCACAACTATGGAACTCTCTTCTGCCCGAAGTCCACCTGGCTCCTTCACTGGGCACATTTAGGTAAAGGTAAAGGTTCCCCTTGACAATTTTTGTCCAGTCATGTTCGACTCTAGGGGGCGGTGCTCATCCCCATTTCCAAGCCATAGAGCCAGCATTTGTCTGAAGACAATCTTCCGTGGTCACATGGCCAGTGCGACTTAGACACGGAACGCCGTTACCTTCCCACCGAGGTGGTCCCTATTTATCTACCCGCATTTGCATGCTTTCTAACCACTGGCTTGGCGGGAGCTGGGACAAGCGACGGGAGCTCACTCCGTCACGTGGATTCGATCTTACAGCTGAAGATCTACAGACCTTACAGCACAGAGGCATCTGCGCTTTAACCGGCAGTGCCACCACGTCCCATTGGCACATTTAGGAAGCTGTTAAAAACCTACCTATTTAAGCAGGCCTTCCCTGAACAAACAACTGTGTGATACAACAGTGTTTGCTAAAATATCCTCTATCACACCGCCATACTTCTTGTCTTTTATGTTTTATGCTTTTAATTGCAATTTATTCTATAGTATTTGTTTTTACTGCATTCTATGATATTTGATTTATGCCCCAATTGTATTACCATATTTTTCTGTCTACAAGACACTACTTTTTCCTAAAATCATTACCCTAAAAATTCTTTTAAACGGAAATAAGGTGAGATAGCTGATGAGAGGGAAAAAAGCTACTGTACATACATACCTTGCCTCTGTAAACAGGCTTCCTTCAGCCATGGGGCTTACTTTCCTACTGCCAGGAGACTTAGCTTCCTCCAATCACGAGCCTTATGGAACTATGTCAGCTGATCATGAGCAAACCAATTGGAACACACCTCCTTGGAGGTGGAGCCTGTGGGCTCAAGATTAAATAGAGACAAAATGTCCAATGTTCTGAGCTCAGAGGCTGAATTCTCAAAGCTGAGTTTTCTTAATTGTGGGGTTAGAAAATTGGGGGAACATCTTATAAACGGGGGCATGCTTTAAACAGAAAAATACAACACTATTACTTTGTATAAGTATTATTTTGTTATTCTGTTGTTTGTTTATCTGTTGTAAACCACCCAAAGTGCCTAAGGCTGCCAGATGGGTGCTATATAAATCAAATTCTTCATCATCATCATCATCATCATCATCATCATCTTCTTCTTCTTCTTCTTCTTCTTCTTCTTCTTCTTCTTCTTCTTCATCATCATCATCATCATCATCATCATCATTTCAGATAGTGCTTCAGAGGAAATGAAAGAAATATATAGCCATATCTGAAGCTGAACTGTTGTTGTTATGTGCCATCAAATAATCATCGATTTATGGCTGCCCCGTGAATGAGCAATCTCCAAAATGTCCTATCCTCAGTGTGCTGTTCCGCCCTTGCAAACTCAAGCCTGTGGGTTCCTTTAGGGAGTCACTCCATCTCCTATTTCGTCTTCCTATTTTCCTGCTGTCTTCAGCCTTCCCAGCATTATTGTCTTTTCTAAGGCATCCTGTCATCTCATGGTTTGCCCAAAGTAGGACAGCCTGAGTTTCAACATTTTTGCCTCCAGAGAAAATTCAGGTTTGATTTGATATAGGACCCACTTGTTTGTCTTTCTGGCAGTCCATGGTTTCTACAAAGCTCTCCTCCAGCACCACATTTCATAAGACACCCCCCCCCCCTGTGAGGTGAGCTTTCTTTACTGTTCAGCGTTCACACCCATGCATGGTGATCAGAAATAAATGAGTGTGGATGATCTTGGTCTTGGTCTCCAGTGATATATCCTTACATTTGATTGTCTTTTCTAGTTCCTTCATTGCTGCCTTTCCAATTTGAATGTCCATACAAATGTCACCAGCCAACATTTCTTTCCAACTAGACTCAGTGGGGAACTATATCTTCAGGCACAATGCTTATCAGAGAGAGCTGTGCCCACACAATTGCAATGCAACCAAATGCACACACAGATAATAATACCATTATGTCAAGCGCAAGGGAAGCCCATCAGAGAACCACAGAGAAATAGTACTGGTTGATGGTCATCTGTATTGCTTCTGTTCTTTCAATTTACTTCCATTTCTGATTCATGACTGTAAACTATCTGAAATTCAAATTGAGTGCATATTTTAGTATCCTGTACATCTAGTCTTGGGAAGAAGACTAAACAACACTGGGGTAGCATTTGGGGCCCAGTTTGATTCCTGAACCCCTGATTCTTTGCTTAAGCAGAAGGAAGGAAGGAAGGAAGGAAGGAAGGAAGGAAGGAAGGAAGGAAGGAAGGAAGGAAGGAAGGAAGGAAGGAAGGAAGGAAGGAAGGAAGGAAGGAAGGAAGGAAGGAAGGAAGGAAGGAGCTATAATTTCTCTTAATTTTTTTGTAATTTGAGAATGTTTAAATGAAAATGAAGATCTGTTTCTTGTTTTAATTTTTCAGGAAAGAACAGTCTTTCCATCCTGCCCCTCCTGAAACAGATTTCAGCAAGGATAGCCTGCCAGAATAACTGCTTGTCATGTAGAATGTACTTCATAATTCAAAAATATATATAACAGCAGAATCCCATGCAACTCTGCAACTCTGTCTTACAGAGCTCAATAGGGCTTGCTCCCAAGTAAGTGAGCATAGGATGGCAGCCCAAGAAGTGTTTTCACAATATCAACTCTGCCCTGATGAATAAAACCCATCTTCTGTGAACTCATATTACTGGCCTATTATTTCAGTCAAGCTCACGTTAGGAGGATGAAAGGGTTGCTGTTTTCATAGTGGAGTACACGAGAGGTGTAGCCGACTTTATATGAGCCTGGGGGTTATACCAGATTTGGCTCTGTGCTATGTTTAAGCAAAAGTAAATATGCCCAACATAATTATTACAAATCCCCCAAAGCCTTCCTCACAAATTAGTTTCTGAAGCAGTGGCTTTAAACGTTTCCCCTATTTTTCCTCTCCTTGCTGGATCGTTCTGTAGTATTTTTGCCATTACTGGGTCTGATTCCATTTTTAAAAATTTTTAAATTTTGTTTTAGGGGTTGGGTGTAGGGATGAAAAAAGGGGGACATGGGAATAAGCGGGGTGCAAATCAACATAAACATTTTAGAATACTCAGCATCTGTTTCATTTCATAGGTAACTGCCTCAAAGGGGCAGTCCTGAAACCAGCAAAATCAGGGAGCTGGACAGGGGACAGCCTGTATTTGTCTTCAGTGTGGAAGGGATGGTCACTCTCAAAATGGCCTTCTCAGCCACACTAGACGCTATTCCAAGACCACCATACAGAGCACATCACCATAGTCTCTCGAGGCTGAAGGATGCCTACACACATTTCATAGGTACATATATTCCCAGCAAAACTTAGTTATGATATACATTCTATTTCTAAATTGATCACAAATAGAATGCAAATTAATATTTGATAATAGAAACGCTATGATCAATTTAGAAATTGGGTCTGATTCGTGTGCACTTGCTACATCTTATTCTATATTCAAGTCAAATGGTGCAATTTTGGATTCTGAGCCACATTCTTAGGTGGAATCATTCACAGGCAGCCATTTTTGAATGCTAGCATTGCCATCCTAGGTGTCTACCTACACAGTTTCCAAGCTTCTGCCTCCTCCTTTCCCTCCCCCATGTTCTCACCAGGCTTATTGCTTACTTCTTGTTCAATCATAATAGAAAAAAATGCCTGTAGAATAGTACTGATTTGTCATGTGCATTCGGCAAACATAGAGCAACCTTCCCTGACCTGGTAACCTCAAGGTGCATTGCACTAGAACTGGGAAAGGCTGAGAAGCATTTTATGAACTCCACTTGCTGACCTAATTGCATAATTGTGGCTGAAATCCTATTGGTATTTGCATAAGGTCTGTGCAACTTGCTACCATAATGGCAGCTAATTGATGAGGTGCTGAAGTATATCTCAGTTGCTCCATCAGGCAGGTGACCAGGCAACTTAAACACAGCCTGGCTCCTTGTCCATTAGCTGCCATTAGCTTTGCCAAGTCACACAAACCTGACATGAAGAGTATCAGGATTCTGACCTGTATGTGTTGAGGGGTTAGGAAGGCAAGGTCATTGTCAGGCACTTTTGGCATTCATATGACTTTGTATATATATTTATTGTTGCATTTTGGCCCATCCTGCTCTCAAATGAGCTTGGAATAGCCTGTATGCCTCTTCCTGTTATCTTCCAAAAAAAAAAAAAAATTCTGTGAGGAATTTATATTAACACACAGTAGCTCAGCAAAAGTCACCTAGTTATGCCTTGTAGCTGCAGGAAAATTTGAATTTTGGTCTTTCATCACTAAATCAGTCACTTCTTCCACCTGAACACTAAGCTGGGGCAGAATGTCCTCCGAGGAGCTCTGACAAAAAGAAATCTCAAGTGTCTTTGTTGTTTTTATCTATTTTTTTAAAAGAACCTTTAGTAGCAAAGTCATGTGGAAACAGGATTAACAGATTTATTATGCTTTTATATTATAATGCTTATATTACATTATATAATGGCATAATATTTAATGTAAAATACCACAATATAACATTTATTATGCCATAATAAATTTCACAGCTGCACTGCTCTTTGTCATTTTACTGCAACAAATTAATCAGGCTACTGTGGAAATTGCTCTTACTGTAACTGTCCTTACAAAATATTAAAGAACTTGACAAATTTACGAGATGGTGGATGGACAACAGAACCTCTTTTTCTGTCCCTGCAGTAGTCTGGCATCAATTGAAGTGTGTTGGGCATTTTAGTGCTTTATGATGACTACTACTTTTTTTCAGCACTGTTTTGATACATCATTTTATGTTTTCTCCCCCCATGCTGATTTTTACATCAATACCTGGGCCTCTACCACTGCAAAAAAACCCAATGAAGTCTCTGTACCAGTCTTTGTGGGATTAGTTATGTAACGGTGCTTAATATAATATCTGCAAAATTATATTAAAAAGTGATGCTACAAAAATCAAGATGTCAAATAATTATCATCATCTTAGAACTGCAGAGCAGGAAGGAACCCTATGGATCATCAAGTCCCTATCAAAGAGGCACAGTGGGGAATTGAACTGTCAACCTCTGGTTCCACAGACAGATGCATAAACCACTGAGTTATCTAGCAGCTCGGAATATTTCCATATTCTACAAGCAATCTGTGTGAGACTGACATAATCTGTCATTTAGTATTTAGCTCAAAATCTCATTGTCAAAAACTATGTATGCAAGTATGATCACACAATGGTTTCTTCCACTGCCTCCCAGTGGTTGTCCTCCACATGATCCATGGAGAGGGACACTTCTTTTACATGTTGTACATGTTTTCCCAGCAGGGCCCTGGCCTTGGATCACCACAAACTATAATCACCTTTCCAAAACATCTCACTGGAATCACTGAAATTGGACACCATGACTTCAAATACAATACAGAGGTGCCTCGCTTAACGAGTGCACCGTTTAACGACGAATCTGCATAGCGATGCGGATTTTGCGATCGTTTTCGCGATCACATTGCGATGTTTCGCTTACCGATCTTCGCATTGTGATGTTTTCAGAACAGCTGATCGGCAGTTCCAAAATGACCGCCAGAAGAAGAAAATGGCCACCCGCTGTTTTAGCACCCTGCCTTCGCTTACCGAGGCGGCGAAAATGGCGGCCCTATGGAGGATTCCCACTTAGCAGTGAGTTTACCCGCCATAGGAACACATTAAACAGAGTTTAATGCGTTCCTATGGGGGTTTTTGCCCTGTATAGCGACGTTTCCGGATAGTGATGATTTATCCAGAATGGATTATCGTCGCTATGCGGGGCACCACTGTATTAAGATCTTTATAGAAGTGGACAGTTGCGGTCTTGAATCAATGGATGTTAACAGTGACAACAAATCACTGATAGTGAGTTTGCAAATACCCTAGATAAAGCAACCAAACCGAAATTAAGACAACCCTTGTATTTTTCTGTACTAGTGGAGTCTCTCTTTGCCTGCTTGAATTCTACACTATTTAGCACAGCCAATGTTTAGTGCATCACTGAAGAGTGATTAAATGAAAACACAGATTAGTTCAGGAAGAATATGAAAGGAGGCGGGCAAAGAGCAAACCAGCAAGAACAATTCTGCAAGGCTGTAATGACCATTTACTGTTTCTGAACTTCTTGCCTTGCAATGATTCATAGTGAAGGCTGCCAAACAGATGGCGCTGTTCAGCAGTCTCAAAAACAGCACTGCACATATATTTTGGGGAAAACCTTGAATTTCAGATGAAACACTATGGGTTAGCTATGATCAAATGTGCACAACAGTAAGGTCTGAGCTTTTCTCCCATTTCTTTCTCCAAGCCAGGAGATTTCAAAAGACACAGATCTAAGACCTCTGCGATTTTTTATTTTTCATGGCCCATCAGGCCAGAGATGATGTGAGCATCTCTAAAGAAGAGAACTGTAAATTGGAAAGTAACTACTTCTCTGAGTACTGTCTTGATAAAAATGTGATGTGCTATGTATAAGTGAGGCCAATTAAATTCAAGGAGTTTCTTAAAGAAATGGTGTCAGAATTCAATTACTAGTTGAAATAGTCATATTAATGAATCCAGGTTTTTCACCTAAAAACTGGAAAGAAAATGTGTTTTCACTCCCCCCCTTAAGAATGATCTTCTAAAGCAGATAGACTTGAGCAGAATTTCATGAGGAGCAAAAGTAGTGAGCCTCGGCTGCTGTCAGTCTAACAAAGAGGGCCTCAATGCTATGCCAATCATTTTCTGTTCACAAAGGAAGATGGCTGTTTTATCTGAAATACACGGCTCTTTCAACTTGGAGACTCATCTAATATGCTATTGTATCCCACTGAAATATGGAAGAAATTGGATATCACACTTTGGGGCACCATCTTCAAATTATGCTCCATGGTAGTTACTATAAACCTGTATAAAGAGGTAAGAGTGATGGGGAATTCACATCAAATTGTGCATGATTCTTTCATTGGGGTTGGGCTGGGAACACAGTAATCCCATCTCATCCCAAGCAAATAAGATGACAACCTAATAAACAGCATGAAAACGTCACCAATGTGCTTTCTTAACCATAGGTAGCACAGGAGCTAAGCAGCAGGATAAGAGTTTAGTGCCTTCGATGAGTGAATAAAGCTATTCAGGCCATACATTTCTGAAATAAGTGCTTGTATTGTTTTCTCACACTTTCTTGTCTCAACAGTGATGTCAGATCCTGAACGTCATCACAGTTCTGCAGGAGTTAGTTCTGTAGGTCCAGATTCTATATTTAAATAGTCAGATTTAGAGCTCAATCCACTATTAATCTAGCTGAGCGAACAATCATTGTAATCAACTGGATTATCAACAAAATAACCCCATTTGTTTGGATTAATTTACCCTAAATGGGACTGCTGTTCGATTTAGCTCTTAAATCACAACCCTAATCATCTGGAGTGGGTGAGCTCCTGAGATGGCAGGCCCAAATTCTGGTTTTGAGTAATCCATATCTGCAGCTCCCTGGGATATCTTTAGATTGCTCCATTTTCATAAATAGATTTCTATCAACATTCCTGCCTGCCATAGACCTTGAAACAGTTTAGTTTCCTTCTGAGAAACTGCAGTTATTTATCCTTGCTTTCTTTCCTTCTGAATTCTGTCAGCGATTCCTGGGATCAATTGAGTAAAAAAAAATTACTTCCCTTTTTTGAATTATTGCTTATTGCTAATTTGATTTAAAAGAGGCAATTCTCTCTGTCAAGGCCAATCTGTATTTAAGGGAAGGTGGAATATAGTATTTTTATTCCTTTTGCTATCAATAAAAAGGACTAAAGTTACCCTGGAAACCTCCCCCTTAAATGATCACTCCAACATGAAGAAGTAATTTAGTATAACACAATGATTAAAGGCCCACAGTTGACAGCATCACAAGAAAGCCGCCTAGCCGATGACTTGGTGCATTTTTCTGGCTTTGTGCGTGTGCTATGAATAAATGTCTAAAGAACTAGGATAGCAGACGGTGGTGTGAATTCACCTAGAACCATCTTTAGGAAAGTCTTATTTTGCAAGGGTACTTTGAATTTAATGCATTTTTTTCAAACATTACAAATAACTAATAAATATAACAGTTCTCAGGTTGATAAATCTGTGTTGCATTTTGGGCAAACCTTGTAGCATCCATTTGAAAGTCAACGAGCCCCTCGCGGTTACTAAGAGCAGAAGTGAAATAAAATTAAAACTGAATGATCAAAGAAGAACTGATGAAGTGTAAGCAGAAGAGAACTACACAAATATCAGATAAAAGTTGAAACACCATAAAGGTTAAAAGATGAGACTAGTGTAGAGATAATGAGGTTGAACCTTCCCAGCAGCTATGCATCTCATTGTTTCACCATGGACCAGCCACCATATCTTTAGCCCAGTGCCTCTCGTAGGATTGCCAAATGGGCAAAAATGTGGAAAGGAGAACCATTTATGTCACTTTGATTGCCTGGGAAGAAAGACAGAATAGAAATTAATCAACTAACCAAAATTCACCAGGACAGCACTGCTTTGGACTACAGTCAGTAATCTGAACAATCACTATATAGATTCGGCCTCTGTTGGGTAAATAGTATAAGCTCTGCCAGGATACAAACACACATCTCTCTTGAATTGCATGGGTTCAAGCCATGCAGTTTTGGTTACACACAGATTCCCCTCCATAATTACTTAAATGTTTCTATAAATAAATAAATATTCAATAAATACTGTGCTGTTATTTAACTTCAAGTAGTGGCCTGAGAAAGATGGGTCTTGGACTTACCATGGCCCCTATTGATGGCAGTGTGGTGCCTGCTGGCTTGAGTACAGCAGCCCAGACATACCGTCTCCGGTCATGGTGGCTCAGGTGCTGGGACATGCCAGGAGGCTGATACAGGTTGGGGGAGCTCTCTCTCTCTCTCTCTCTCTCTCTCTCTCTCTCTCTCTCTCTCTCTCAATCTCTCTCTCTGAAATAATAGATTTGTTCTCCTTGCAGTCCAGGGGACTCTCCAGAGTCTCCTCCAGCATCACATATATAGATTTACAATTTCATAAATCAAGCTTAGGATATGCAGTTTTATCATTTGCATTCAGATATGCTTACAGAAGAGGTCTCTCTCCATTGCGCATCTAAAAATGGGAGCTCTCTTTGATGTGAATGTACAGCTCTACCCACAGGCTTGCACAACATTGAAACATTTTGCTTTCCACATCATTGGAGTTAGTCACAGCCCTTTAGGTTTATAAAGACTTTTATTTTCTTTTTAATATAGAAATTTCTCCATTATTTAACCATGCAGCTTTTCCACTGGCACTCTGAATTACCACAAGAATCATGGTTTTCTCCTTATCTGCCAGTTATGATGTGACCAAAGACATTTTGTGGGGAAGAATGATCTAGTCACATATCAAAAGTGAGGACAATCAGGAATAGTATTACAGTACCGTTAATTCTTATATTTTGCAAATTTCCACTCAAAGAAAGCAGGAAATTGAGGTTTATTGTTACATGTGATGATTCTGCATGTGAAAAGCCAACTTAAGGCTTAACCTTAACCTACACAGGTTAGTTTGGAGCAGGCTGGTGTGGGCTAAATAGGGTCTTGCCTGCTGGTGTGATCTTCACATCCAAATAGCAAGAAGAAGATGTCAGGAGATTACAAGGTTTGTAGTAGAAGAAATTGACATCTTAAACTGAATGTATAAAGGAAGTTGTTAATCAGCCATATTATACAGCTGTGCATAAAGCTGAGTCATGCTGACTAGGCAGAAGGCTGATGTAATTCATATGATATCACCTGAGATGAGGTAATGTTGCCTGATTGGTTATAGGTAGTATATATTGTACAGGGGTACACACATGTGGTTGGATAGTTTGGAGATTTGCTAGAGGACATGCTGTTGGAGTATTTTGTAAAGACTGTACATATGTAAAATAAGCTTTAAAGAAGAAGCTCTTGCCTCATGTTTTCTTCTCTGCAAGGACCTTGGAGGCTGGTTGTACCCCTGCTTTGCTCAACGCAACCCAATAAATACTTGCCAGAAGAAGAAGAAGATCCTGAGATGGCTCACTTATTAAGCCGCTTCACAATATCAGAAATTCAAATCAGAAGGAGCCTTGACAATCAGAAGGCTTGCTTTTCGTCCATCCTCAGTGGTCACAAGCAGTGGAAAAAGATAAAATCAGAGTGAGCCTATCCAGTCCAAAAAAGTAGAAATCTCTGACAGGGGCTCAAACAAATGCAGATAGGAAACGTCTGGGTACAATTTGGTTTGCTCCAGTGATTACACTGCATGAAGTAAAAGGAAGCAAACCAACCATCCACACAGCAGATCAAACAGCAGCTTAAATGTCCATCTGATGTCACCTTATTTTGGCTCCCTATGTACAGCACTTGGCATAGTCACAGCAATTACACATATATCATTCATTTCCAAATGTTCATTCAGGGCAGAGAAGAATTAATGAAGCAATCCATTTTGTTCTGTGAACTGTAGGAAATGTGACCCTCTCTTGTCATATTTAGCTCGAAACCTTGGGTTCCTGCAGGCAAACAGCAAAGATAACCCTTTCCTGAACCAGGTCTCCATTCCTGAAGCTTCTCTCAGCTTCCGGTTTATGGGGATTTCTGGTAGCACCACTTTGAGGCAGTAACGAAGATATTTAGTCATAACTAGGGGGCCTGTTTCAGAGAAACTGGTTGCTTAGGTTACTGGTCCTGGCAAAATATAGCAAGAATGAAGATAGTAACCATGAAAAAAAAATAGAGTTTAGAGAATTGTGGCAAAGCGTAATTAAAGACGGGTGCTAAAACACTTTACATTTTGTGTGACAGCTCTGATTTTCAACAACATAAATAAACAATGTATTAGCATTCATTTCATACTTTCAGAAAGACAGCAAATTGGTTTTTAATATCACATTATCAAAGGAAATCTAGTAACTTTGGTTGAAATTGTAAATGCAAAAAAAAAAAAAAAAAAAAAAAGGAAAATAGCCTTGAAAGGTAACGGTAGACATGTAATTATATCTATACAGTACATGCAGCACTGTCACATAGACCTTTTGAAGCAAAGGAAGCCATATAGGAACAAATGTGTTTGCTGATACATCCAAAGGGGTATGTATTGCTAAGTATGAACTTCAAAACCATTTTGGTAGTAATGGTAGAATCATATGGTAACAAGTAATTAAACTTCAAAATAATTAACGCAGTGAAATAAATATCAATCACCTTTCATCATACCTGAGAGAAAGGAACAACAGGTTGTTTTCATTTCTTTAATTAAATACCATGAAGTTCCATTTCAGTCTGAAGTAGCTGCGAACCAGTAACTGTGTTGCTCAACAAAAAATATGAGGCTGACATTTCAGTTGAAGTTGTCTGTAGCAATTTTGTTTAGTTGTGCATGATAAATTTGTATAATATTATATGGTGGTATCCCAAAATAAGGAATGTGGTGGCGCTGCGGGCTAAACCGCAGAAGCCTGTCCTGCAGGGTCAGAAGACCAAGCAGTCGTAAGATCGAATCCACGTGATGGAGTGAACTCCCATCGCTTGTCCCAGCTCCCGCCAACCTAGCGGTTCAAAAGCATGCAAATGCAAGTAGATCAATAGGGACCACCTAGGTGGGAAGGTAACAGCGTTCCGTGTCTAAGTCGCACTGGCCATGTGACCATGGAAGATTGTCTCTGGACAAAACGCTGGCTCTATGGCTTAGAAACAGGGATGAGCACCGCCCCCTAGAGTCGAACACGACTGGACAAAAATTGTCAAGGGGAACCTTTACCTTTACCTTTATTCCAAAATAACGAATTAGAATTGTCTGAATCACAAGCACAAGCATTGGGATGAGCAGTGAACATGCTAATGGATATCTCTTTTCTCACACTCCTTTATGGAGCAAATGGTGAGCCTTACTCATTCCTAGCACCTCTCCTATGGCCAGCGCTATGTAGAGATAGCCATATAATACACAATTGTAATTGCTTGGATTAAGAATGTCTACTTTCCTCTTTAGGCCAATCCTTTTATCAACAGTATTGCAAACTTCTCCAAATCAAAATGGAACAATTATATAATAGTTTACAGATTCCTATTTCAGTGGTTTATACAATATGGCACCTCTAGATTCATAAATGTACAAACTTTTACATTAACACCTGCACCGAATTGGTATTCCAGCCAGGAAAGCAGAGTATTGGTGGATATTTGGATAAAACCATGTCTGGCCAATTTATATCTACTCTTAAACTTATTTCTCACCAAGAAAGGAAAAAAGCCCTTCACTGGCATGGGAATCACTCCATGTGATATAGTCCACCACAGCTCTCTGTCACTTGTTTCTTAATAAATGAAAATCAGCACTGTCTAGGAAACAAATTCATAGAATTGTGATTCTTCACTGCTGTGCTGCTTTTTCTCAATAACTCAACAAAGTAAATAAAACTATATGTGAATGTAAAGAATCAAGTACCAAAACAATTTTGCCTTTGTAAAATAAGGTGAATAGGAACAATTTTAGTACTTTGAACTTTGGTACAATTACAGAGTTTCCTTCAAGTTACATTACTTTTTCTTATTAAAACAGACATGCATACATTGCATTGCAATTCAAATACACTAGAGTCGCACCAGAGTAGGTCCACTGAATCAGTGTGGATTTAGTAAGTCAAGTCCTCAATTTGTTCCACTGATTCCAACATTCTGCTCTAGTTGCAACTTAATTTAGCCCAGCAAATTGCAACTAGAGTAAGCCTCCTTGAATCAATGGAACTTGTGGAGGAGTTCAATCAGTCTATTATAAGCATGTCTACATCTGGATGCAACTGAAGAATTGGGTGTTATTGGTTTAGTTATACTTAGTAGCCTGTTTCCCTGAAAATGAGACCTAAACTGAAAATAAGCCCTAGCGTGATTTTTCAGGAAGCTCCTAATATAAGGTAAAGGTAAAGGTTCCCCTTGACATTTCAAGTGTCCGATTCTAGGGGGCGTGCTCATCCCATCTTTCAAGCCGTAGAGCCAGCGCTTGTCCGAAGACAGTTTCCATTGCCACGTGGCCAGCGTGACTAGGGAACGCCGTTATACCTTCCCACCAAGGTGGTACCTATTTATCTACTCACATTTATATGCTTTCGAACTGCTAGGTTGGTGAGGAGCTGGAACAAAGTGACGGGAACTCACTCCGTCACGTAATATAAGCCCTACCCCCAAAATAAGTCCCAGTTAAGTGAAACCCCACCCTCCACAATTGTGCCACATTGTGCAGCAACCAGAAGAAGATGACATGACTATAAAATAAAACATCCCCTGAAAATAAGCCCTAATGCATTTTTGGAGCAAAAAATAACATAAGACCCTGTCTTATTTTCGGGGAAACACAGTGGTAACATGACAGTATGTTGTACTGGCATCTAGCTTTGATAAGTGACACACCACCCAAGGAACCGGCTGAGCTGTGGTTATACAAGACAAATAAGAACTTTATTGCTTTAAAGAGACATGCTTAATTTTGATAAAACTGGGATAGCACATGCTGCCTGGGCTGGCTGAAATAAAAAAAATCATAATTGCATGAGCCTCACTAGTCTGAGGTGCATTCACAAATGATATTTCATTTGTTGCCCATTTGTTACTCACCTGTTAACTATAGTTCCTTCATGCAGGATTATTTTTTCCTGTCCCCATTAAAGGCATCTTTTTCAATGTCTCTGTTGCATGGCCAAATAGAAGATTTTACAATACCAACTAATGTTGGCTAGTTAGAACTTATATAATGAAATTTTAACGCCTTAGAAATCATCTCCCACAGCCAGTGCCCCAAATGTGCACAAAGATTAATATCTCTGTGCACATTTTGGGCACTGGCCGGGGTACATGATTTCTAAGGCGTTAAAATTTCATTTTATTTATTCTTCTTTAATAATAAATAATAGTCATAACTAAAGAACTTAAAACAAAATGCCAGCTTGGCTAATTAGCCAGCTTGTGTTACAAAAGCTTTGCTCATAACAAAGCTTGATAGCAATGCTTCTTGCTCATTACTTATTAAGCCGAGACATGACTGCAGAAGTTTTAATCAGAAATAGATCTTCTGTTGATAACTGTGCATACAATATGGCAGTTTCTACTTCACACATTCCCTGTGTTACCTTCAAAATGAATGTGTGATAACTAGCAATGTTAAGAACAATGAAAAAGACTGCATTCACTTATCTAGTAAACTTCTTGGTCATTTGGCAGACTTAGCTTTATTGGATATTTTTTACCTACAACTGCCTTTCGTGAATATTGGTTAGACCCAGATAGGCAATGCAACCCAGACTCGGAGATGTGCTGGCTGTTGTGGGTTTGGAATGAGCAGAAGCCTGTTGTTCTGGCACAATAGCCCTCCGCGATCTGCCAGCACAAGTGTTGTGCGGTCTGAGATTCGCTGACAGAACAGCCATTAAAAGAGAAGAGGGAGGGGCTGAGTTACACCAGATCCAAGCTCCTCTCAGCTGAGAGACACAGTTAGACCAGCATCAAGGCAGTTGTATGTCCCAACATTCCAAGGCTGGGAACAGTTTGGGTTCTGCACAACCTCAGATGGCTTTCTATCAGCTCAGCCATCCCTCAGCCATCTTGGCTAGTTAGGGTTGGGTCCTTAGCTCTGCTTAGCATAGCTGTAGACTCTTCCTTGCAATGTGGCCCACTCATGTGGTAGTTGCTAGAAGCCACTGTATTCTGAAAGAAATGAATTTAAGCCTACTCTCAGAGTGATCCCTAACTGTTTATGTGTGTATGAGAGCGGGATGCAGAGACAAAGACAGAGAGGCAGGCCTTTGATAATACTGTTGAACCTATAACTCAGTTCTTTTTACTCTTTTAATTCTAGTTACTTTTTTATAGTAGAGTACATTGTGGTACA